>NW_027192153.1:526152-635151 GCF_041956525.1 Rhizomucor pusillus
TTTTTTTTTACCTTTTGGGGCAACTGGTTACAAACTTGAGAAAGGCTCTTTTCTCCTCGGAATTAAAATCTTGGACGATCTGCCACAATGCTCTTACAGTGGGATGCTGATCAAAATACCCATTTTGGTATTCCGTGTGGCGTCTAAGATCGGCCACATCTGTGCACGAACGAATATTATCGGTGTTATCGCAAATACATAACAATGGCAAGATGCTGATCCTTACCGAAATCGGTGTCTTCACCAGAAATTACCCTGTTGTTGACTTGTAAGTACTCTGCTGCTGGATCATGATTAGTATTACACACGGACCTTTGCAGCTCTGGAGGCGAAAACATCTTGATCCAGCTATCAGCAATGACGCTTTGGAATCCTCGGATGAATGCCTTCGTTTGATCTCGTGCTCTTGCATTTAGCTTAAAATCCGCCATGCGATAAATGTAGTCGATTTTGCTTTCATTGGTCACGGGAATCGCCCTTCCAGCCTAGCTATCGTTAAACACAATGCGCACAAATAGTCGTTCTGCTTTCTCTTACGTATTTCAGGTCATATGTCACGATCTTTCCAAACTCTTGTTCGTCCGACGCAAAGTATAACCCGAGATCTCCGACGTCACCTACAAAGATGAAAAAGTTATTAATCATCCAACGTACGCATAAATATCTAAGAACTGGATCGCTCTACCTACCGTCATACTTTTTTAGGAATGTCAGGTTCCGCCAAACATCCTCGTCTAGCTCTCTCAATTCTTCCAAGAACACATTTCGTCCGAGCAACTTTGCAAGTACAAAGCTCGCAAACTGCACGTCCAGCAAGATACCTTCGTAAATAGCCTTGCCAATGACTTTGCCCACAAACTCAAATAGCAAAACGTGATGTTTGCCGTGAATGTGAGACGTCGGAGAGGGGTAAAATAAACGGGAATGAGACGTTTCTGCGAATAGTCCAAAGGACGGCTTGAATATCTCGGATACCAACAAGGAAACGAAATCTGGCGGTGGCAATTTTGAGCCACGTTTTCTATGTTTATGAATATACTCCTTACATTACCTTTGAAAGGTCCTCCGTGATCAATACCGGCTTCCTCGACGCCTAACAGAGATGATTACAGTTCAGGATCCCGCCGAGCAATGCGTAGCTATTTGCTTTGCTTATTACCTAACTCATTCACAAACTTGACTTGAATGTGCCCTTTCCATGCTAACGTCGGTAATCCACCAAGTCCGCGGTACCCATCCTCAAGAATATACTGGCGACGCACACGAATGATGCGGTGTGATTTATGCGCTGCTGCGAGGCTGTACTTGTCCAAGGCAACAAAATCGCGGAAAACCTTGAGTCTTGTTTCAAACGGGATAGTGTGCGGCATTAATTGCAAAATTCTCAGTGGAATTTGGTCTCCCTGGCGCAATTTCTCCAGGAACGACGTTGAGGAGGATGAGGAGAATGTGTTTGACAGATTAAATATCGAGAGGAAAGAGTTTTTGGCCTTAGGATCGGATACAAGTAGCCAATGACCTTCAGGACAAAACGGGTGACGGGTATCTAGGTCGTGTATCTGTAACAGGAGCCGCCGAGCAGCTTGGAATGACTGCGCTGCGGATGCGCTGTGCTGAATCAATGAAAAGTAAAACTTGTTTAAGAATCCTGCCAGTTTAACCAGATCGTCTGCACTGAATGGATTCTCCTTTTCGAAAATATCGGTATCGTCCAAAGTTCTGTTTTCATGACATGTTATCAGGTAACCAACCGTCTCCTTTTTCCAACCTTATACTTACAGAAATGCAAGCGAACATGCTTCACAAAACATTCGCAAAATCTTGACAAGTGGTTCTTTGTCAACGTCGCCGTCTTGTCGCTGGGCCGCGTTCAAATAGATTAACATATTGCCTTGCGGCCCAAAGAAATTCATGACGCGCCATAGCTGCGATATGAGACGTGGAGTAAATGCAATCCGATGTAGTATTTCCTTTTTTTGACTGTCTAGCATTGCTGCCAGTTTTGAGTACATGGCAAAAATCGATTCAGTGTCCATAGACAGCTCGACCGTGTTAATAGTTGCACTGGCAGCAGCAATCGCGGTAGATTTTTCTTCTTGTTGCAGCTTCGTCCTATTCGCTGCTAACTTGAATGATCCTCCGCTCCATTTGCCCAAGTTTGGATCTTCAATAGGGTTTCTGTCAAAATTGATCACGTCAGCAAACGCAGTGTTCACAAATGCAAAGGACCACAAATATTCTAGTTGATTGACGAGCTTGGCAAAAATATCAGCATCTATCCTGTTTCCCCAGGATGCTCTTGACCATTTGAAGAGCGGATGGTACTGGGAAAACTCGTGTGTTTGCTGGTTTGAAAATTGCTGCTGAGCGTAGTGGAGCAAGCTGTTAACGACTGCAGCTATCGACTGTGGCTCGCAATGTTCATGTCGAGAGAGCAAAGTCATCAAGCTACCAATCACAAAGAGGCAACCGTTGCCATCCAGGTTTTCCAGGATTTCGATATTCGGTTTCTTCAAGACATTCAAGACATTGTATGTTCGGCAGACTTTACATAGATGCTCTGCAAGCATATCATTGACTGCAGTTGTGATCAACGGTGTCGCAAGTATGTTGAGGATAAAATATTCCAGAGCTTTCGTTTTTTCTTGTTCATTCACACTGAATTCTAGAGGAAACACGCAAAGCCGAGTCATCGTTGTCAACCAAAGCTGCCCGGCTTTCAAGGCTTTGGTATCTTCAGCGGACTTATATTGGGCCACTCTCTTTTCCAGTTTACATTGCATTTGTATGTGCGATGTTAGCGACTCCCGAACGCTGAATTCCAAAAGGGTGTGATGCAAGACGCTCTGCGCAGTTTTCCGCAATAGCTCTTGATGGTTATCGAGAAGATGTTTTGCACTAAGAATTTGCTTGCATTGAAAAGTCTTGGGGTTAAGATATTGCAAAAGTGTGTTCAATTCCGGCCCGATATTGTTCATGTCTCGACTATCGCCTGTGTTGTCGCGGCAAACGCTCTTCAGGCATTTTCTAACGATCTGATGCAAGTAATCCAATGCGCGGTCTCGATAGCGGGCATCGATAAGCAACGAGTGATAGGTAAGCGTCGCTTCTGAGGTTGTTGTATCAATGCGAAATTTGGATCTCAAATACATGCATACTCCAGCCAGGTCACTATCCGTATCCTGTCCTCGGTTTCGAACAAGCAGACAGTACCAGCCAACAATGTAAAGACAGTGTTCTATAGTAGGTGAACCCTGTGCCTGCTCCTGTCTCCACTGGGACCAGCACTGCTCGGTTGCTTTCCGTCGTCGAGCACGATTGAGCCACCATTTCTGCAAAACACTGGCTGCATTGTCACGTTTCCGATTCAACTCCTTTTCTTTGCGTTCTTCACTGCGTCGTTGTCGTTCAGCCCTGAGATTGTCCACGAAGGCATTCTTTTGCGGTTTTGTGGGGAAGTCCATGATGGGGCGAATAACCCCGCCTGCCCGCCTCAGACGAGAGGGCAATCTCCCCTTTCTTTCTTCCCAGCAGCAGCGACGTGTGGCTCTAAGCGGCAACCCGGATCAATAGCCGATCAGAATGGTGGCACCCTACTTTAGCAATTTGCTTACCGGCCTGATCAGCGTCACTCTGAACTATGCAGCCACCTTTTACCTTCCCTCTACGAAACTACTCAAAGATCCTCTCGAAACGCTAGCAACCGCCATACCCATTCTTCTTGTCGGCCACATAGTCCTCCTTGTATTTTCACTGCTGGTGATGAAACGCTGCAGCTTACGGCAAACACTTGTATGTTTCCTTCCTATCGAGCATATACAGACATACTCAACAATCGGTTTAGATATCACTTGGATACGCGCTGTTGTTCACAGTTGTCAGCTCAGCAGTGCTCCATGGATTTATCGTGCTGTTTGGCGCATCCTTGTTAGAGTAAGCCTAGATTGAGACCAAATGCACGTGGACGGACATGCTTATATATCTGTTGTCACTGCAGTAAATTCAACCACACTCTGGCTTTTGCAACGTACCTTGCTATCCTCACCGTAGTGCCATGCTTCACTGTCCTTGCACCTGCAGAACCCGCGATCTGGTCCAAAGTTTTCCTTCAGCACAGGTAAGGAATTCGTTCTCGTCATCGCTCCATACATTCAATTGATACAGGTATTCCTAGCCCGAACACAGCGACCGAAATATTCGCATACTCTCAGGCGATCTGTACATTATCCGGCGCGTGGATAGGCGCCATTGTTTTACCCCTTGATTGGGAGCGGGATTGGCAGGTACGATCTGTGATATCCATTTAACACCGGGTTCTCTATCTCAGACTCTAAGTGTCAATCTGCAGGTCTGGCCTATTTCCTGCATTATCTCCACGTATCTGGGCAACGCAGTTGGCGTTATCGCGGCATTCGGCTGGTCGTCATTCAAGAGTATATTAGGAAAACGGAAGAGCGAATAACAAGATGGGACATGGTTCAAAATTTTGTTTCTTTCATTTGTTTTCTCTGCAGAGGGATTGGTGACTCACGGAGTGCTACTACTAAGTATATATATGCAAAAAGGAAAATGGGAAAATGGGAAAATGGGTATAAATGTAGACGTTAACGATGGCGCCGTATGTCGGGTATAATAGCATAAGGGAGGGCAGGGGTGTGGGTTACGAAGGCATATAATGGTGGAAGCAAAACAATGGATACGCATACACATGCATATATATAAATTTCTTGACTTGCAAGAATTTATATATATAAAGCTGGAAGGAGCTTATAATAGCTTAGGTTCCATAGATAGGAGAATGTCGGCAAGACGGTTTTTGATGCCTACGGAGACTATGTCTGCGAGAAAACCGTTTGTTGCAGTAAGGGCATCGATGCTTCGGCTTTTGGTGGATAGTCATGTGGCGAGGAAGATCTCGAGCGCGTTTAGGAACGTGACCGCAGATTGTGCAGAAAACATTGCTAGAGATATTACTATAACTGTCGACGCTTTCTGATGAATCGCTATCAGAAGACGGCGCAGATGAACATGCCAAGGTTGGCGAGAGACCAGGTGTAGGTGCATTGTCGCTTAAAAAGACCGGCTCTACTGCGTCATAGACAGGAGGAGTCGCAGCTGATAGTGGTGCGCCCTCGGATAGAGCATCAGGAGCATCCAGTGCGCCGCCACCAAAATCTTGTTCCTGGTCTGTGATGGAAATAACGTCGTCGATTTCCATCACAGAGCTGTCGCTATCAGGCTGCCAGTCCACGTAGCGTTCAAACAATGTATTGTACTCGTTGTCTCCACCGTCATTATCATCCCAGCTTTTCGAAAGCTTGGTCATGGAAGTGTGGAAAGCCAAGTTATTGTCGTAATGAAAGGATCTGGAAATTGACAGTTAGTAAACGCAAAGCAACGCGTACGACTGCAATATGTGATGATCTTCCATGATCCCGCTGTACGTACTGCATATCTTGATACTAAGGATCGATATCGAGTTTAATTTAGTAGAAAACGAAGGGCATGGTGAGCAGGCGAAATTGCGACAAAATGCGGGGTATTTATACGGGTTGTTCGAGGAAATGGGGTCGTCAACGTCCCAAAAAGGCGGCAGTGACGCCTGCTATATTTAGAGCGAGGTCAGATGGTGTGCTGATTAAACAACTTTATCCGCCTGATTCAATAAAAAAGCGTGTTAGTCTCCTTTGTTATTCGTGGTTGTGGACTCTTATGTGCCACCCTCTCATGTGCCACCATACTTTGCAATACTTTCCAAATATAGAAGTGTACCGAGGGGAAGAAGGGGTGTTGATGGTTCACCTCTGCCGGGTTTTCAAATTGAGGTGACATCAGATGTCATTCCGAGTCAAAAATAGCAAAACGTAGATTGACGTTTATGGTAAATCCAATGCAGAATTTCTCCGACCTTCTGATAAGTATGATCCAGAATTCGCGCAAATAACAAATTTTTTTTGATACCTATACAACAAGGACTTAAAACATGCTTTAGACTAGGAGAGAAGGCGTGCCCTATGTAGATCTTTAACAATGACTCGATGCTTGGAGGCGCGTACAGTTTATTTATATTATAAGGGATTTGGTTTAATTCACCCATTCACATCCTAATTGACGCGATAGTTCTAGAAGTCGATCAAACATTATTGTATTTACAATAATTGCATGAGTCGCGGGGCATTTCGGGCTCCCTTCCGCTGCAAACCAAGGGATTCTCCATGACCAGTAGCGTTAGAATCCTATGAATGAATGATCAGCACGGTACATAGTATGAACCAACGAGCGACTCTGGCACCAACATGGAATGAGGGCGGTGGGGGTGTTGGAGCCGAAAATAAGATTGACTCAGAGGAGAGTCCTTTCCAGAAATGATCAACAACGTCGTGCCGGTTTTTTCCTGTCTTACACACATGCCTGAATACTTTGTTGTGTATACGGCATGAATACTTTACAGATCCTGTCAACGCGAGTTCAGATCGAGCGAGGTAAATCATTGCTGGTAAAATGGGTTTATCCTGGAAGATGTCTTTCTCACCACACGCGAGAGCCCGCGTTGCGAGTATTAACAATCGCGGGGAGCAACTGCTACTCCGTGCCTCAAAATGAGGCTGTGCTTGATCGCGCACTGTTATATTGACTTCCCCGCTTCCCCATCCTGCAGATCTGTTTAGAAACTGGTGACCTTTGCGAAAATCAACTCGTCAAAGTCATATAGAGAACCGTGTGAGGAACTAATATGAAGGAACTTGATAATTAAGTTCATGTCTATTTTCTTTTCTGAACATCTCCCCCAAATTGAAAGAGGATATCGAGATCCCCCACATGAATCATCAGTAGATAAGCCGACTGTATAGATCCCAGTCGGTTCCCCATATGCATCTGTGTGTTTGCGAGCTACGGAGCTTCCTTTTTTGCCTCCAATTACATCGCTGGAATAAACCTTTCGACAACTATGTATTTATCTTGCAGAATTTAAAACCAGTGCTTCGATTTATGATATTACATGATAATGAAGAGAGACAGATAGTGAAGCAAGTGAATTGTAGCCAGTAACAGATGACGTAGTTTATGCAGATGGACCTTTCTGAAGTTGAATATGGCTACGCGCTTTAGATCTATAGTATTACACTCAACAATCCAGTGTATACGACAGGACACACAGGATAATATCGTGGAAATTGTACAGTTACGAATATATCGTCCGCTAAAAGATATGAACAATGCCCACGCAATAGACGCGTCCAGCACGCTACTTCTAGGTCACGCGAGAGTTTGATCGAAATCCAGACCCTGAGGAAGTAGCGGGATTTTCTCTTCGGATACATTGTGTAGCATGCCGAGCAAAAAATCAGCGGTGCATTGAGTTTCTTAAAGGTCACAATATGTTTTTCTACCAAACAATTGTATTCTAGATTTCTCGTGCTCCTTTTTACAGAAGAGGTCGATGCTCGATTCTAGATCTGGTGCCTTGTCAGGTTCCGCGGCGGTGAAGCAATGGATTCTAGGCCTTCAGGGACCATCGGCAAAAGACAGATTCTAGATCTTTAGGATCATATGCATGAGAGAGTTACGTGCGCGGAATTGTCCAGATCACTTTCAAGAGCTCGTAACTCATTGTGGACGCTGCACTTGAAGATGGACATATCAGGAAAGGTGCTGGAACAATTCAGACATTTTCATCTCCTGGCCCCACGAAATTTCATTTAATATGCTCATCATTGATAGCAAGTAAATACATACGAACAAGAAGAGTGGTCCATGGTAAGACAATTACAATTGCTAATTCGTTTATACAGACCGGCTGATAACGTACTGTTACAAAAAAGAGAAAAAAGAGCATACAATGGCAGAACGGGGGATATCAACCAGAGAACAAACTAAAAAGAACAAAAAGGAAGATGAACATAAGAACTATGTAAGAGTCAAGGGTCACTACTATCTACAACTATCACAGCGAACGGGGTATATGTGGAAAAATAAAAACGGTGAAGAAAAAATTAGGTAGGAAAAGAACAAAGCATAGAAAGAAGAAGCTGTTGTGTGCCGTACATAGGAAATTGATTTGTTGTTGCTGTTGCCGCTATGCCAATCATATCGACTCTTATGTCTTTCAACGGTTGCAAGTCTTCTTCTGATGGCGCATCATCACATCGTACCGCGAGAAGCTCTTGCCGCATGTTGGACATCCATAGCGAGGCGAATCTTTAGCATGTGTTTGTGCATGTCGTCTCAGGTCACGTTTGCGGGAAGCAACGTGATTGCAGTTTGGCCAAGGACACCTCCTTGGATTGTAGTCTGACCTGCTGCTGCTGCTCCTGGTGGTGGTTTGGCGCTTTGTGTCGAACACGAGAGGAACTAGATCGTAATCGGCGAAGAGGTCAAAACTTTGCGAGGTTTCTGTGGCCGTATCGATCGAAGGTGTTGTTGGAGAAAGCATCGAGTCGGATGTGATTGTGTATGGAGATACTGACATTGGCCGTATTACATAATCTCTCGTGTTTGGACTGGGTTGCGAAGATAACAAGGGACTGTGGCGTAACTGTAGATTTGAATGGGTTGATGATGTAGCACAGGCTGAAGTGTTGAAACAATAAAGTTTACATGTTGGCATAGGCTCGTTGATCTTACGTTGGATCCATTGGTACGTTGAATGTACAGGTATATGGGCGAGTAAAAGTGTCGTAAAATATCCATTTCCTTGTTCGTCGTGATCATGTTGGTAGTCAGAGACACTGTCATTTACACGTCGACTATACGTTGTGCTATGCAGGCGTAAGTGCACAGTCGTGGAGGGGCGGTCGTACACATTTCGTGTTCAGAAGATGACTTACCTTTCCATTCAGTCGTATTGTCTGCACGTCAAAGAGACGCGGGCAAAGTACAAGAAAAAATGGGGATGCGAGATCAAAAAGGGAGGGAAATTCCTTGGTGTTACAGTTTATATAGAGTTGCATACACCATTGTTAACGGCGGCGTGGATTCTTGGCAGCATGCGCAAAAAAAAAAGAAGTGTTGAATGAACGTGCTACGGCCGACATCGGGAATGGTGGGTCCTCTCCCACCTCTCTCCTCCTGGCGACCGCACCTGCTGATGGGCGTCACAATCCCGAAAGCAAACAAGATATTTTCCGTTTCACTACTTGTCAGTTTGCATCTGCGCATGCAATCCTGAAACGTTTACCTCGACAATGTTTTCCTACTCAAGAATGGGATCGGGTTACTCAGCCTCGCCATCGCCGCCACAAAACGCCACAGATTTTCTTATCGGACCCTACCGCTCTCTGGGATGGAAAATCAAAGCGCGAACGGATTTACTTGCTTGCACATGCTTGCATCTCTATCCCTAATCCGCCTAATGTAATCTCGATCAAAAAGACGCGTCTTGTTTGTAAAATTAGAATATCTATACAGTAAGAGTCACGCGTAGTACCAACTTGCTACGCAGGGTTCCTAACCGGTTTGCACTCGGTAAGTTCCCCCTTTTAGGAAGGCGACATTTACGCTTTTTGCACAAGTTCGGTTCCAGACCTGACCCCGATGGTAGCACAGGGTTAATGACGTGAGATGATATCCAGTTTTCGCTGGAGGGGGAGCATGCGCAGCATATATGTTTCCATACAAGTTTCGTATATTTTTAGGATGCTCATGTGTTTGTCCTGACACAATTTGCTTGGAACTACCATATAGTCAAGGTTCCCGGCAATTATCTTGTCTAAATGAACTAGAATGACTTGATGGATATAGATAGATAAAGGACTTGCTTTTGCTAGATACTAGTGGAAAGCAGCACCATACGTGTTCCATTTTAAGATGCCTATTTAGCGGGGTAAGTGTTGGCGTTGTAAATGCCACCTACATACTGACTCACGGTGACATTGGTGATTTTAAGATCGCCAGGGAGCAATAATCCACGATTTACATGATTTTACACAGCGCACAAGCTTCTTTGTCATCCCACAGAGCCTTAATACTTTGAAAATGATTACACAGAATTTCCAAGTTTAACCGCACTGCCCATAAATGGTTCCTAATACTCCACCAGCTCTTCAGTTTTCGCAAGGAATATATATATGAAATCTCAAATTCAAGGATTTTCCATTCCATTTTGGGCAGTTCAAAAAATTAACATATAGTTTTAGCGAGCCAGAAAAGGAATATTTGCTGCTTTCACGATAATCGATTACATGTTTCAACGGAAGGTGTTATGTAAAGCAAAACTAGCAGATAGGGTCGTTAGAGATTTTTCAAGAGATTGACGAAATGTTAAACCGGCTACAACGACATCGATGAAGTGCGCATGATTTGTGTATGCCTTCTTCGTTACTTATATCTATACCAACAGCACCTGTTTTTTGATGACTGCAGAGGGATAGCTGTATGCATGTCGAGATCAAAGTAGATGCAGCAGACTAGTGGTCGTTTTTAGTGTTACATAAACAATTGATTCCGCGGGTTTAGGGGCAGAGAACATAACATATTCCGACGAGCTGTTATTGTTTAGTTTGTCGCTCTCTAAGTAACAATAATTACCAGTGCAGCAGCGAGCGAGTACAAGGAGCTTTAAAAGGTAACGGCTGCAAAGAATTTTGTACACGACTATTTTGGGTTGAACCTTTGATTTCTTGCCACGTCGTAAGTTCTGCCACGTTGATCAATTTCAATGAATGGTAAGGCTTCAGACGGGTTAGCGAGCGGCGATCCTTGCATCGGAGTTGCTGATCTCTTTTTTAAGTCGGTCCTTGGGCAGCTTCGGATGTCGTCCCTTACTCTCAACCTACATCATGTCCCCCATCACTGATTTCTCGCAACGTTCCCAGCCTGACACAATTGTTCTCTTCGATGTTGACGGTACCTTGACTCCTGCTCGTCGCGTAAGTCCTTACAATGCTGTAATGTGATCGGATCCCGTACTCACGTTGCCATTTGACAGACTGTATCACAAGAAATGCTCGATACTCTTGCTGAACTGCGCAAGAAGGTTGTTATTGGCTTTGTTGGTGGATCTGACTTGAACAAGCAGGTTGAACAATTGGGTGACAATGGTACGTAACGACTGAGATTTACGTGTATATTTTCCTCTTTTGATTTCTGACGCGGCTTGTTACTTGTCGTTTAGTCCTCCAGATCTTTGACTATTGCTTTGCTGAAAACGGCTTGACTGCTTACCGTCTTGGTGAGAAGATGGCTTCTCAGGTATGGATCCGAAAATAGAGAGAGAGAGGCTTTAGCGTACTACGTTGGATCAGAGATCGATTAACATTATCGATACGCAGAGCTTCATTGAATGGATTGGCGATGAGGAATACATCAAGCTTGTCAACTTTATCCTGCGCTACATTGCTGACATGGACTTGCCAAAGAAGAGGTACCTTCGAGTGATGACATTCCTGCAATTTGCCTAAAATGTACTTATTGTGAAAACTTGCAGAGGTACCTTTGTTGAATTCCGTAACGGCATGATCAACGTGTCTCCCATCGGCCGCAACTGCTCCCGAGAAGAACGCAACGAGTTTGAAAAGTTCGATCTTGAGCGCGGTCTTCGCAAGAAGTTTGTCGAGGATTTGAAGGCTGCTTTCCCTCACCTTGCACTGACTTACTCTATTGGCGGTCAGATCTCATTTGATGTCTTCCCCACTGGTTGGGACAAGACTTACTGCTTGCGCCACGTAAAGAAGGAAGGTTTCAAGACCATCCACTTCTTTGGCGACAAGACCTTTGAGGGAGGCAACGACTATGAAATTTATACCCACCCCGAAGTCACCGGCCACTCTGTAACCTGCCCCGAAGACACCATCCGCATCCTCAAGGAACTCTTCCCTTGACATGTCAAGTATTTATTAACTTCATCGTCCATGCTCGCAAACGCTTGTAACAATGGTTGATCCTGATTAAAGCTCTGTTTTTTTTTGTTCATGTCGTGTGTCTAGAGCTGTTTTTCTCAATCATTGATCCGAGCATATCAATTGACATTCATTAGCGAGAGAATCATTGTTGCCACGTGACGAGGCTATATTTTGATAAGCCATGTTTGCTCGTATTCAGAGAAAATCTGGCAAGAAAGGAAAACAACAAAGAGAGAGATAACGATTGTGAATGCTGAGAACCGCCGTGGTTGATAACGATAAGCAGACTTTGTGATACATGGAACCATTGGAAAGTGGGGCCGAATGAGATTGGTCCCACAAAAAAATGTTGAAACCCGGGAATTGGCTATCGCAAAAAGCTCACGATAGCAGGAAAGGTCGCGCATCTCGATATATATATTTAAGATATCTTGTCCTTAGTCACCTTTCTTCTTTGTAGTCTCTTTTTTCCCTTCGATTACATACCTCTCCAGTTAAATTATGAGCTTACCGACATATGAGCAGGAGAAGCATCGTGACTTGACCGCCGATATTTCAATCGAGGATATCGCAGCAGCTTACCCACCTGCAGTCCCCATATCCACGGAGACGGTATCAACGAGAATCAAAAAAAGGTTCACAACGAAAAGCGGTTGGATAGGCGACTATGACTATGGCGCGTTGTGGTAGGTTTATATTATCTTTACTATTTCCAAGCAGAATTCTTGCTCATAAATTCTGCAGCATGCCACATATACCATTTTTGCGGAAACGAGCCAATCGCTCTCGTTTCTACAGTCACAACGAAGATCTTCCTATCATGCTGGCTATCCTTATGGGCATACAACGTAAGAAGATCAAAATACGTTGAAGTTACAATCCTGGTGCAAACTCATTACATATGGTTAAAGATTTTCTCGCGGTTGTTGGTGGGCTAATCACACCTACACTTTTGATCTCTGGGTCCGGATCTAATGCTCTTAACCTCGATAATCAAACACGGACGTATATGATTGCATCATCCTTTATTGTAAGTAGTCAACTTGAAGCTGCAAAGGTGGAAAGAATATGAATTTAAAAAGCTCGTTGGCAAAGGTATCCGGGATAACAAGGTTGGTACATTAACCGTGAGATACAAGGCGATTCTTATATACTTAGAATTTGCCAGTTTGGTATACACTTCGCGATTCAGAATACCAAAAACCAGATATTTTGTCGGCGTCGGGTTCGTGTTGAATGCCGCCATCTTACGCAGTCTTAGGGATAACTAAATAACCCACATATCAGCCTGCTCGAAGTCGCCGGCGTTGCATTCTCGGCTTTACCAGCAGCGCAAGCGCTTGTCTCTGCCATGTATGAGGGTTAGTCTCTCAAGTTAAGCATACTTGGATTAAACGGTTTCTAATTGACATTGCATGCTTAGACGGCACCTGCCAGAAAGAGGTGTTATCTGACGGGACAATTCACTACCTTCCTTGCCCCGATGGATTTGGAGCTATCCTCGGTACGCAAATTGTAGGTTCTATTCTGTCGATTATTTTCAGCTTCACATCGCCGCGTGTTCTTCGTCGTCTATTCCCCAAAGTCGTCACCGGTATCGTGCTATTCTCGATCGGCACCAAGCTGATCGCGTCCAGTATGAAGAGCTGGGGAGGCGGATCAGGACCATGCATGAGCAGACCAGAAACTGGACTTTTTGCGCTGTGTCCCAACATCAATGCACCCAATCCTCAGCCGTGGGGAAGCCTTGTCAACTTTGCTCTCGGTGCTTCTGTATTTTTTACAATCCTTCTGGTTGAGCTTGCGGGTTCTGTTTTTATGAAGAACATTTCTGTAGTTATTGGTTTAATTGTCGGTATCATCATCTCTGTCGGTATTGGCAAATTCGAATATGCATCCATCGACGCCGCTCCCGTCGGACAATTCATATGGGTCAAGACTTTCAAGCTGTCTGTGTACGGTCCAGGCGTCATCCCAGTATTATTCTCGCAGCTAGCCATTATTATCGATAGCATTGGTGAGATCACGGCAGCGTGCGATGTGTCGCAGGTTCCCGTGGACGGTCCCAAGTTTCAGGAACGCATCCAAGGCGGTCTGCTCACGGATGGCATTCTCGGTATCTTTTCTGGCCTGGCAACGACTATGAGCACGGTACTTTTTACCCAGAACAATGGAGTCATTGCTGTTACACGATGTGCAAGCCGCGTTGCAGGCTACATGTGTGCGGTTATTTTGATCGTATGCGGTATCTTTGGCAAATTTTCTGCAACCTTCCTTGCTATACCGGACCCAGTCATTGGAGGCATGACCGTCTACCTGTTTGGGTCCGTCGCTGCATCGGGTCTTCGCATATTGGCCTATCTTGACTGGACTCGTCGCGACCGCATCATCGTTGCCTTCTCTCTCGCGATAGGTCTCGGCGTGCAGATGGTTCCAAATTGGTTCAAGTTTGTCCTGCCCAAGGTATCCCACCCGGCACTTCAAGGCTTTTACATGGCCATCACCACGGTTATCAGCACCGGCAACGTCGTCGCAGGTATCTTTGCGGTCATTCTCAACTTGGTCTTGCCGCACGAGAAGGAAATGGAAGGACAGCAGCTTGAAAGGAAAAAGAATGAACAACCACCTATGGGCGGTGCAGCTCGAATGTTCTACGATGTGGAGCACGGTTCTGTTGAAAAATAATAGATAAATTCTCGCATAAATCATTGTTAATTTACAAGACAGTGGCAATGATTAAAGGGAAATGAAGACAAAATCATGTTGCTACAGTATACATTTTCCAGTAGTGTCTCAAATAGATAGAGGCAACGGAAATATGTAGGAGGTTGTTTTTTGGCCATTGCCATGCTTACATATGCTTACAGCCACACGAATGATTGGCGATTCGCTATCAATCAAGGCAAGGAGGCTAAGGAAATCAGCGGTTGCAGTATGCATATTATCCCGTTGTGGACCCTGATGATTTGCAAGATCGAGAAGCAAAAATGGAAATGCTGGAAGACACCGGGAACAAATCAAGTGCAGTGACGTCTTCAATTACCCACTGACCATAGCTCAGTTGTTCTCTTTTTTTTCGGCATTACATATCTGGATGATGAGAAGGAATAAGTCCATAGTCGTCAATTGAGGCAAGATTGGAATAATAAATCAAGAGCAAAAATGCATTTATGAAATAGATTGATGCATTATGCAGGGTTAGCGACTCGGCACACGCTTCCTGCCCAGGGTATCGTGGCAAAAAGGAACAGGTGGGGCGCTTTGTAGAAAGTCTAGCTAGTCCTGCTGGCTCATAACTTTATCAGAAGAGGGTTATGCTCGACCTAACCAATCGCAAGGATTCCACTTTACCGCAAATAAAAAAAAATGCTGGGGAAAGCTCAGTGCAGGTTTCTGTTAACTCAGCGTACACTATATTGAGCTGGGAACAGGCGGGAACGGTGTGGCAGAAGCTTCCCCACAACGTAATATATGTAACGTTACACGCGCATCCCGTTGCGAGAGTGCGACGAAACTAGGCCCCTTCGACAACAAGGATATGACACCAGAAAATTCTTGTAAAGTTTCCCGTTCCTCCGTGCGTTCGGTTCGATGGGAATCGGGTGCTGGGTAAACAATCCACCTGCAGTGTATAAAAGCAAGGGGAAGCTGGTGCTATTGATTGATCCCCGTCTCAATTAAATGACAAAGCTGCTGACTGGTTACCTGTTGCCCATTGCGGCAAGTGTCTTTCTCTTTTCCGTTTCCAGCCAGGCCGAGATCAATTGGGGTAAATGCGTATACTCTAAGCTTATGCAAACTGCTGGTTGTTGTTAACACGAACAAGATGTCAGCAAGGACGCTGCAGGCTACAAAATAAGCGGTCATGTTAAACAGACTTCCACCGGTCTCGAGTTCCCTTTGGAGTTTAACACTGGCAAGGGTGGCGTCGATATCTACGGCAAGACTATTGAAGATTTGATCGTCAACGTTGACTATGAGTCAGCTGATCGCTTACATGTCAAGGTAACAATCCCTTTGCATTTAAAATATGAATTTATTTCCAGTATACCCACGCTTTCTCTCGAAAGATCGCAGACAAGGATCAGAAACAAGTCACTGTACCAGACTCGCCCAACGGATTTGAGCGACCCAAGATACACAAGGCTGCCAAACATCGAAACTACGATTTCAAATACACCGAGAATCCGTTTGGCTTCCAAGTTATCCGCAGCTCTGACAATCAAGTCATCTTTGACACCACCGAATACCCTATCGTCTTTGAAGATCAGTACCTCGAATTGACAACATCCGTGCCGGATAATGCCAACCTTTATGGATTCGGCGAAACTACCCGCCTAGACTTTAAATTGAACAGCGAAAAGGTACATACTTCTAACTTCTCATTCCTTTTTGCTACGGGTGAATATTCACGTCAACGTAAAATTTCTCTGAATCTTAGAATATTACCACTATTTACGCCCGCGATGCTGCTGATCCGTAAGTTATCTGGCATGGGATGATATATCTTCTTTACTTGCGTATTGATATATAATCTTGTTTTCATCTGTAGATTCTATGGAAATGCGTACGGCACCCATCCAATGTACACAGAAATCCGCAACGGCAAAGCTCACGGTGCACTCTTGATGAATGCTCACGGCATGGACGTCATCACCGTTGAGGGCCGCATCACCTACAAAGTAATCGGTGGCATTCTGGACTTTTATTTCTTCGTACCCAAGGAATCAACGCCCAACGCCCTACTTCAATCGTACACAGATTTAGTCGGCAAACCTACTATGCCAGGTAAATGCAAGAAAGAACAAATAAGCATTGATCATCTATAGCTTATTATAAACATTCTAGCACACTGGATGCTGGGTTTCCACCAGTGTCGATGGGGTTACAATAACATTGATGATATCTACGAAGTCGTAAAGGGATACAAGGATGCCGAAATACCATGTAAGTGTTGTGTATGTTTTGATCATGGAAATCAATCTTAGTCCTTTTTTAAGTGGAAACTGTGTGGGCCGATATCGACTACATGGACATTTACAAGGCGTTCACTTTTGACCCGGTCAACTTTCCTGAAGACCGCATGAAGAAATTGAGCAATGAACTTCATGCAAACAAGCAGAAGATGGTGCTCATGTTAGATCCTGGCCAGGCTTACCAGGATAACTACACGTCCTACATTGATGGCACAGAGCTTGATGTCTGGATCAAGAACCCTGACGGCACTCACTACATCGGCCAAGTGTGGCCTGGCTACACTGTCTACCCTGACTGGTTCCATCCCAATATTACAAAGTACTGGAACAAGGAGCTTGTTGCCTTTATGGACACTCTCAAACTCGATGGTATCTGGATTGATATGAACGAGCCTTCATCCTTCTGCTATGGATCCTGCGGCACAGGCAAGATGAATGAAATGCCTCCCAGCTTGGAACCATGGACATTGCCCCAGGAGCAGCAAGACAAGATCAATGCTGAGCACATTGCTGCTATGTACGATATGGCAAAATCTGTCAATGACACCCGCAGCCTCTTAAACCCTCCTTATATGATCAACAACTACCAAGGCAATCTTTCAGAACATGCCGTCTCTACAATTGCGTACCACTACGGCGATATTGCTCATTATGATGTCCATAGCTTGTACGGACAAGGAATGGCTTACCATACCAGAGAAGTAAGTAATAATGTCATCAAATATTTTAAATGATAATGTGCTCACCACTTTCTTCTTGTTTGCTAGGCACTTGCACAATATCAACCCGGAGAACGTCCTTTTATCTTGAGTCGCTCGACATTTGTTGGCACTGGAAAGCGCGCATTCCACTGGCTGGGTGATAACGCTTCCCTCTGGGAATATCTCAAAGCGTCCATCACTGGTGTCTTTGACTTTTCAATGTTTGGTATCCCATATGTTGGCGCTGATATTTGCGGTTTCAATGGCAACACGACTGAGCAGCTTTGCACTCGATGGCAAGAACTCGGTGCATTCTATCCATTTTCTCGCAATCACAATGGTAAGTAGAAGAGTCTGTGGGAACATAGAGCAACTTGAAGCAGTAGACTGATAAAAATATATAGCCCAAAATATGATTTCCCAGGAGGCTTTCCGCTGGAACTCGACGGCCGAAGCTACTCGCAAGGCTATGAACATCCGCTACTCTCTCTTGCCATATTACTATACACTTTTCGAAGAAGCAGGCCGTGTAGGAACTGGAGTGTGGCGCCCTCTGATTTTCGAGTATCCTACCGTAGATGCTTTCCTCGACAATTCAAAGCAGGCTCTCATTGGCACTGACTTGCTTATTTCCCCTGTTGTCACCGAAAACGCTACCTCGGTCGAGGCCCAATTCCCTCAAGGTATCTGGTACGACTGGTACACTCGAGATGCTATCGAGGGAAGCAACGAAGCTGTTACTCTGGATGCTCCTTTGACACACATCCCTATCCATATTCGCGGCGGCGCTATTATTCCCACCAAGACACCCAAGCTGACTGTGGAAGACACATATGCTACGCCTTACTCTTTGATCATTGCACTTGACGAACATGGCAAAGCTGCAGGACGACTCTACATTGACGACGGCCATTCGCTCGAGCAAGCCGAGACTTCGGATATCAACTTTGTTTACAAGAAGGGTGTCCTGACTGCAAGAGGCAAGTTTGGATACTCCAAGGCTGAGAAGCTCGAATCCATTACCATCATTGGTGCTAGAAAGCTTTCCAAGACAAGCTATCGCGGCCAGAGCTACAAGCTTTCCAGCGATAACAATGCTTTTGTCGTTGAAGGACTTGGCATTGATCTGTCAAAGGGACCATTTACTGTTAAATTCCAGTAAAAATTGTATAGTTAGCTATTGTCAGAGTATAAATATTATTACATATTATTATTACCACCCACCCTACTCTTGAAATGAGCTTACTTTTGAGGACCGATGCGAACACAAACTGTGGACAGATCCACAGTCCTGGGAAGTAAAGAATTGATGGACTGACTGGATATACGCCGGGAAAGCTACACGCGAATGTAGAAATGATGTATCCAGCCAACAGAAATAGTTGGGAAAAGCTTGAACGGTTAAACGGCCTCAATTGAATCTGTATTGCTTGTTTTCATTGATTATCCTGAGTCTCTTCTGCGATCGCCAAACCAAAAAGGAAAGATGGGGAAGCAACGCCACCGCAGCGTAGTGAATACACGCTTAAAAACCAAGAGATGCATATCTAAATGCTATCTAGAAGAAGATCCCAAGCAATCATGGCCACCGTTGATCATGCTAAACTAGTGTCAGCTCTTAATTTACTTCAATAAATTAAAGTATCCAATACAAAGTATATGCGCTACTGTGGGCTATCATGCAAAGCACTGATAATGAATGTTCTCAGGTTTTCAGTTTCCCTTAACACCGTGTGAATTTTTCACAAATCAGTGAGGTATAATATTTCAAGGGTTCAACTCGATACACCAGGTTTTTTCTGACGCGTGCTAAGCAAAGGAAGAACGTGCTCCAGAAAACATTGATACATGGCTTGTGATTTCTTCTGTAGGAGCTTGCTGGTAACATGACCGGTTGTATCACGGACGGAAAGGTGTAGATCCCACGAACGTTACAATTCCACAAATGTAACATTTGGATCTCTTTTCCCGGTCTCTTATGAAGGGAACTGTCATACATGGCAACATTGAATCCTTTAAGAAAGGTTTGTCCCAGAAGCAGGGCGATGATGGCAACAGACAAATTCCTGGACTCGGGATGAAGAATTCCAGTGTCCGACTGAGTAGAATTATATATCCATGATCGGTGGGTGGCCGGTTGCAAGGAAACTTGTACGTCCAACATGGTTACCGGGATGTCGGGCAACGGCGGGACCTGTTGATCAATGGGAAAATGTGGATTCGGGATGAACAGGAGTAACACGACTAGCATCGGTGTAGACAACCAGGAAAACGTCTACTTTTCTACGAGATACAAGATGAAAGACTATAAATTGCGAACAGGATTTCTCCCTCAATTGAGCCTTACATAGCTTTCTAAAAACAAAATTAATATGCGAGGCATTTGCCAAATTATAGTGGCTGTCGCCCTAACGGTCTCTGCCATCAACGCCCAGAACTATGGTAACTTGGAAGGTTTAACCCCCCACACACATACAACAGTGATTTATACTCAACATCCCCACACCAGATATATCATCTTCCACTCCCGGTTACAAGATTAACGGGCAAGTCAAGCATACTAAAACCGGATTGGAAATTCCGCTTGCATTCAATGCCCGGGGCAGCAGCGGTAAAGGCCAGGATCTGTATGGCAAGACCATCACTCAGCTTGTTGCCAGCGTCGACTACGAAACAGAGGAACGTCTTCACGTGAAAGTATGTACCGCCGTCTAAACCTTGATGACCTTCTATTAGTCCCTCCCCCATTAATCCTGCGACCCCCAAATAGATAGCCGACAAGGATGGGAAGCAATTCCCTGTACCTGACTCGCGCCTGGGTATGGTGCGTCCCAAGATCAAGCACGCAGCAAAGAATACCAATTACGAATTCAAGTATACGTCCCGTCCGTTCGGTTTCCAAGTCATTCGAAAATCTGACAAGGAAGTTATATTTGATACTACAAACTATCCTCTCGTCTTCGAAGATCAATATCTTGAAGTTTCCACTGCTGTCCCAGATGACACAAATATTTACGGTATTGGTGAAACCATTGCTCCTTTCCGCCGTGACAACGTCCAGGTAACGATCTGCATAGATATTTGGATCCGTGCATTGCATTCGTATCAATTATCTTCGTTTCTGTAGAACGTTACCACCATCTTTGCTCGGGATGTCCAGACTCCGTAAGTAAAAAGGACGTATATCCAGCAACGCTGCGTCGTACTCAAACATATGCATTTTTTTTACATTTAGATTTTACGCCAATGTTTACGGTGCACATCCGTACTACAATGAAATCCGCAGCAACGGCAAAGCGCATGGCACTTTGCTGCTGAATGCTCACGGCATGGATGTATTCTTTGCTGAAGGTCGCATCACATACAAGATCATCGGTGGCATCCTGGACTTTTACTTTTTCATTCCCAAGGATTCCAAGCCCAACTCGGTTCTCCACTCGTACACCGATTTAGTTGGCAAGCCTTTTATGCCTTGTTTGTATTTGGGTGCCATTGTGTACATGCAAAACGTGTATCTAATTCTTTTCTTTTCTTTTTCTCCAGCTCAATGGATGTTGGGTTGGCACCATTGCAGATACGGATACCGGGACATTGATCACGTTCAGTGGGCTATCGACGGGTACAAGGAAGCCAACATTCCCTGTAAGTTTTTTAGCAACAACACAACTGGTTATCGTAAAAGGAACACGTAGAATTAACTCGAATGGTTGCGTGCACCAACAGTGGAAATTGCCTGGGTTGACATTGATTACATGGATAGAATGAAGGATTTCACCTTTGATCCTGTCAAGTTCCCGCAAGAACGAATGATTGCACTTAGCAAGCAACTCCATGCCAATAAGCAGAAGATGATCACTATGGTGGACCCAGCCCTGAGCACCAATACCACCTATGAGCCTTACCTTCGTGGTCGCGAGATGGATGTCTTCTTGAAGAACAGTGATGGCACTGAATTCGTTGGTCAAGTCTGGCCTGGCTACACTGCTTTCCCTGGTATGATGATGCTTACTCGACAAATATTGAAAGATTTATACTGAAACCAAACAACGATTTAGATTGGTGGCATCCAAACGCTACCTCGTTCTGGGACAAGGAAATTGTCGACTGGATGAACTTGCTGGAGCTGGACGGTATCTGGATTGATATGAACGAGCCTGCATCTTTCTGCCTGGGATCGTGTGGTACCGGGAAGCAAGACACCTGGCCCAAACTTTACTGGGAAATGTCAGACGAAGAGTTCGAACAAGTGCATGCTCAGTGGACTAAAGATCTCGAAGCCTTTGGAACTGGAGTGCCTGGTGACAAGCGCAACCTGCTGTATCCCAAGTATGCCATCAATAACCAGGCTGGCAACCTCTCGGAATACACTGCTGCCATGACAGCCCTCCACTACGACGGTGTCCCTCACTATGATTTACATAACTTATATGGCCACGCTGAATGCAGTATCACGCACGATGTAAGCATGAATATAAACCGACTCATATTACTGGACAGACAACGAGCTAACATTTTATTTATTAAGTCCATTCTCAAGTATAAGCCCGACGAGCGCGTCTTCCTTTTGACTCGTTCATCATTCCCTGGTTCTGGACAGGTAAATAATGCACATTTTCCAGCAGCAAAAAAAGACAAGGAGTTGCTAAACAAATACGCCTACATCTAGTATGCCGGGCATTGGACAGGTGACAACCAATCCACCTGGGCGAAGCTCAAGAACTCGCTTTCTGAGATCTTCAACTTCCAAATGTTTGGTATTTCCTACTCTGGCGCTGATGTCTGCGGCTTTGGACTCAACACAACGGAGCAGCTATGCACCCGTTGGATGGAAATTGGCGCATTTTATCCATTCGCTCGCAACCATAACCAAATTGGCATGATTGATCAAGAACCGTTCTTGTGGAACTCGACCGCGGAGGCTTCCCGCATCGCCATCAATATCCGCTACACTCTGTTGCCATACTACTACACTGTCTTTGAAGAATCTAACCGTCTCGGCAGTGCCGTGTGGCGTCCACTCATCTTTGAATATCCCGAGATGACCAGATACGCCGATAACTCGGTGCAGGTCTTGGTTGGTACCGACATTTTGCTTTCCCCGGTGTTGGATGAAAATGCGACCAGCGTCGAGGCTGAATTCCCACCTGGTATTTGGTATGATTGGTACACTCACGAGGCTGTGCAGGGTGACAGCACCCAGACGCTCGATGCACCTCTTACCCATATCCCTATTCACATTCGCGGCGGTTCCATTCTCCCTCTCAAGACCCCCAAGTACACTGTTGATGAAACCTATGCTACGCCTTACTCGCTATTGGTCGCTCTCGATGAGGATGTCTCTGCCGAGGGTCGCTTGTACATTGACGATGGCCATTCGCTGAAGCAAAAGGCAACCTCCGATATTCACTTTAGCTATAAGCACGGTGTCTTGCAGGCCAAGGGATCCTTCAAATACAAGCATGCGGAGCAATTGAGCAAGATAAGCATCGTCGGTGAAGGCGCAGATAATCTGTCCACTGCCATTTACAAGGGCAAAAAGTACAAGGTGTCCTATGCAGACAACACAGCAACTGTCGATGGTTTGAAGGTTGATTTGGATCATCCGTTTACTATCCGGTTTCATTAGAGAGATATACTGCAATGTAATCATATGATTAATAAATTATTGTGCAAATGCAATCTTTTTTACAAAATACTCGAGCCACATAATAGAAGGATCCATTTTTAAAATGTCCTTATACTGCGGAAATGTAATCGCGCTCAGTTGACGTCTCTACCACAAAAGCCGTCTCGGAATGGCAGAAATAACCAGCTTTGCTTCAGATGCTTATTAACAGACACTGTATTTCCAACCCAAAGGACAAAAGCACTCGACACAAATAGGCCTTGTTCCTTTCACCGTAAATTACAATCGATGGAATGCAAACATTAAATCCAATAGTCGAACATATCAAGGACACATATGTAGCATCATTTCAGTGTTGGTATTCTTATTTAGTAGTTTGAGACAGTCATGTTAACTCCCTATCTGGCTCTCGTAAACTCGGCAATCCTTTCTAACAATATTTGCTAGACTTTACAGGAGATTATAACTTCAGGTGTAGCAGTTAAATTGTTCCAGTGTACGCAAGATCAAATACTGATGCAATGACTAAGCAAAATAAATAAAAAAGAGAGGGAAAGACAAAGTAAAGAATTGCTATCTTCAGGACCATGGAAAGTAGTGCAGGTTATTGTCTGAGTGCAAAAGTGGAAGGACTTTGAAATTGAGTACCACGCCCGCACGTCGCCTTGAAGACCACCGCAAGCTGCCCACTTGAAATCTTCCTCTTCTAAATATTGATCAGAATGGTAAGTACTAGAAGCATGACGGTCGACAATAGCGAAAGAAAACGTGGTGCACGGAATGATATGATGAACGATGGATAACTGGATGGATGGATTGCTTGGTTCGAGAATGGTTTTGCTAAACGTTGGGACAACATTGCGGCCGATGTCGACGTGGCAACATGAAATTAATTCTTTTGCTTGAATCGGTTTCTTGTAGGCACCTGCCAAGAAGTCTACTGGCAAGAAGGTCGCACCTGCACCCTACCCTCTCAAGGCTAAGCAGTCCGCCAAGGCTCCTGAGAACCCTCTCATTGAGAAGCGTCCCAAGAACTTTGGTATTGGCCAGGACATCCAGCCCAAGCGCGATGTCACCCGCTTCGTCAAGTGGCCCCACTACGTCCGTCTTCAGCGCCAAAAGAAGATCCTCTACCAGCGCTTGAAGGTTCCCCCTGCCATTAACCAGTTCACCAAGACCTTGGACAAGAACACTGCTACTCAGCTCTTCAAGCTCGCCAACAAGTACCGCCCCGAGACCAAGGCTGAGAAGCGTGAGCGTCTCCGCGCTGCTGCTGCCGCCAAGGCTGAAGGCAAGGAGGCCATGCAGACCGACAAGCCCGTCGTTGTCAAGTACGGTCTTAACCACATTGTTGCCTTGATCGAAAGCAAGAAGGCTCAGCTCGTCGCTATCGCCGACGACGTTGACCCCATTGAATTGGTCATCTTCTTGCCCGCTCTCTGCCGCAAGATGGGTGTCCCCTACTGCATTGTCAAGGGTAAGGCTCGTCTCGGTACCGTCGTCCATAAGAAGACCGCCACCGCCATTGCCTTCACTGAAGTCAAGGAAGCCGACAAGGCTGAGCTCGCCACTTTGGTCTCTGCTGTCAAGGCTAACTACAACGATAAGTGGGAGGAAGACCGCCGTCACTGGGGCGGAGGTATCATGGGCGTCAAGTCCCAGGCTAAGATGGCCAAGCGCGCTGCCGCCGCTGCCAAGGAAGTCGCTGCTCGCCAGTAGACGTTATCTCCTCGGTTCAATAAATGTATTTTGCATTGTGTCCCTTGATGAAAAAAATTGTTACATGAAGGCGTCAAGAAAAACTGTTTATGTGCATAAATGAGCATATTGGATAGATAAGAAAGAGAGATATTGAGTGAAAACGTGGAAACTAAGTACAAAGTTTGGTTGGGATGAGCAACTTGGCCTAACAACTTGTTCTCCGACCTTTGCTGCCTGCCGTTGCCGCTCTCTCACACATAAACGCCGATCAACACCACCCAACATGCCGCGCCTCTACGACGAAGAACCGCGATCAATATTCATTATACCCAACCCGTTCCGTGCTTTGTCGCATAAAGCTCGCCAAATTGGGGTCTACTCTTCAGGAATATTGGTAAACGTTCCTCCATTGTCGTAGACCGCCTTGTGTGTATCCTCACGGAGTCGTCTTGCAGTTCGCCTTGGGCTGGTGGGTATTCATTGATGCGCAGGTTATGTCTTCACAGAGTCAGAACGCCAAGGCATATATGGGATTTGAAGATTGGGTGTCAGGCATCCTGGCAACGCTTGGCATGATTGTGTAAGTGTAGGACGGACCCGGATAGATACAAGAATAGCAGCGCCTCTTACAGCACCTTTCCCGCAGTATAAATTTAATCGACAAGTCGAGATTACACGGGGATGCATATGTGTACAGCGGAAGCAGTCTCGTATGGAAGGCTCGATTATTTCTATTCTTGGGTTTTGCGTTGATCGCGGGCGGCTTTGCAGGATCATTTGTAAGCATTCTTTGAGTCAAGGGCGCTGTTATTTTTATCAGCGACTAATGAATGTGTGGTATAGTGTACATTGATTATCAAGTATATTGTTTATTTCGATTCAGCGCAGCCGTACACGTATTACGGCGCTGCAGGCGTTGTGCAGTGCGGTCTTATTATGCTCAGCACGGTCGTTCTTTGGATCGCTCAGAATACACAGGAGGTAAAAATATATCGTCGCGTCGTCGGATTAAATCATCTTGGAAGCCAGCAATGAGCTGAAAATGCATATCGTTTAGGAATTTGAATACAATGTTCGTCTGTAAAACGACTATCAAGTATATATATTCCCTTTTACATATAATGGATCATGGATACTCGAATAAAATACGTAAAAAATAACTTTTCTATTGAGCCCTGGATTTTTGCAAGAGGATCCTGCATATCATGTCCATGTTACGATCATGGGGAAAACAGAGCAGCACAGAAGCTTGTGCGACACGAACCAAATTTGTTCCAAACCCATTTTTTTCACGCGGGTCGACACGAACACTCCTTTTCCCACATCCCATACTCATTACCCTCAGTAAACCGACTGCAAATTCGTCGGCGCAACAGCTACAGTCTCCCAATTTACGGTCGTTACCAGTGAAACCGCCACAATGACAGACCGACGCAGTGGAATGATACAATCTCTTGGTTATCCGCAGACTAGCACGATCGTTAGCCGTGCAGTAGCAGCCGCGGCTGCAAACAACCACCACCACTCTATTCGCCGAGGAGGCAGAGGCTCTAAGCGCTACTCCGTATCAGCATTTTATTCCATGGCAGCAGAGCAAGACGTCGAAGTAGAAGACGATCTCGCCAGAGGTGCAGTGTTTTTATACGTCGGTTACTGTCCTGTATTTGGCCCTCTTTTAACTTTATCAGACACTTTGCAGCTCAACGTGATCTCCGCGAGCTTAAATCAAAGATATCAGCACAGTCTAAAAAGAACTTTATGCTGGAACGCGACGTCCGATTTTTGGATTCTCGGATCGCTCTGCTTATCCAGAATCGCATGGCGTTGGACGAGGTACAGCCCTATATCAGCATCGATCAGCAACACTGTTACTCAAAAGTCATATATCTATGTAGCAAAACGAAGTAGCATCGCATTTAGAAGAGCATGATGAGGATAACGACGACCATTACCCAGACGATCGCAAAATGCAGCAATACGGAAACCTCTTTTTTCTGTTGCAGACTGAACCACGGCACATTGCTACTCTCTGCCGACTTGTTAGCTTATCCGAAATTGACACTCTGCTCCAGACAGTCATGTTTACACTGTACGGCAATCAGTACGAAAGTCGAGAAGAACATTTATTATTGACCATGTTTCAGGTATAAAAAATTATTACAAAGAGACACATCGGATAACAGCTGACTTTTCCCCCCAATTATCTCAAGAATGTGCTCGCCGCGCAGTTCGAGACAACCACAGAATTCACTTCTCTGCTTCGAGCGAACACGCCCGTCTCGCGCATGATGACAACATATACGCGGCGAGGACCTGGACAGTCGTACCTGAAATCGGTGCTAGCCGACAAGATCAATGATCTTATCGAACAAAAGGATGTAAACCTGCAGATCAATCCTTTGAAGGCATGTTTTGGAATACAATGTCCCGATCGCAATTTGTAACATTTTTCGCAAAAAAAAAAGGTACAAGAGGAAATTTTGGACAAGTTGGAGCAACAGCACGGCCAGGTGCCTGCTGGATACTCCAAGAGCTCGACAGCTGAGGAAGCAGCAGCGGATCCACACGTCCAATCGCTTATTCAACCTCGTCTCAAGACGCTAATGAATGTCGCGGACTCTTTCCTGACTACGATAATCAACTCGCTGGATCAGGTTCCTTACGGTATCCGGTGGATATGTAAACAAATCCGTTCATTAACCAAGCGAAAATACCCGGACGCGAGCGAATATGCCATCTCGTCTTTGATTGGCGGTTTCTTCTTCCTCCGTTTCGTGAATCCAGCCATTGTGACACCTCAGGCATATATGCTTGTGGAAGGCATACCTAGTACAAATCCTCGCACGACGCTGACTCTGGTACGCAAAGCTGAAAAGATTTAACATTTTGCATAACGTGGGAGATCGTGCTTCTTACAATGGAATAGATTGCGAAAATGCTACAGAACCTTGCCAACAAGCCAACCTACGCCAAAGAAGCCTACATGATTCCGACAAACCCATTTGTAGAAAATAATAAGCAGCGAATCAACAAGTTTCTGAACGATCTGTGCGAAGTGGGCGATTTCTATGAATCACTCGAAATGGATCAGTACATGGCGCTGTCAAAGAAAGATATCATGATCAACATCACACCCAACGAAATATACAACACACAAGCTCTTTTGCAGCAGCATCTTGATGTCATTGCACCAAAGAGCACAGACCATTTACGGATATTGGTTACGGAAGTCGGTCCCGCGCCTCCGCAGGTGCCTCGAAAAGATAACAAGCCGATTGAACTGCCACTGTTCAGTCGATGGGAGATGCCTATCCAAGGTATTAACACTGACAAAAAAGTCGACCATCTATGGGCACTGTATTTAATGATCCTTTTTCAGATCTAACAACCACTTTAATGTCTGAAAATAACATTACACAGAACGATATTTTGTACATGGAAGCCAAGGCCATTTTTGTACAACTTATCCGTTCACTACCTTATCTTGCAAGAAAGCCTTTGAGCCTGCCACGCATAGCCGAGACGGCTGGTACCGCCAATGACGCTCAGCTGGTACGCAAAGGCATCAAGGTCAAGGAAATGCTCCGAGAGTTGGAAGAAGCCGGAATAGTCGACAGCCGAGATGGATACAGTCTTTTGGTCGAAGAAATTACTCAAGAGCTTGCTCACCTCGGCGATCTTAAAGTCAAAGTGATGGAAGAGATGCGTTCACTTGAGAGTGTATATAAAACCATACAGGACCACAACAACTACCTGAAAAGCCAGCTGGAAAGCTACAAGGCATACCTGCAAAACGTGCGCATCCAGAGTGGAGGCGGCGACAAGTCAAACAAGAAACAAGTGGGTATCGGCGTGCAGGTAACGGACGGCAAAGTCAAGCAACGGTCTGGCAAGACGCACATTCAAGGTCCTGTCAAGTTCTCACACCAGCAGCTCGAGAAGGATGGCATCATTGTGGAGACTGAAGTACCGGAATACAGGTAACTATCGTGCGAAACAGCATTTTTTTTGGCTTGCTTTACTTATATCTATTATAGACGCAACAATATCTTTTTAACAATCACATCACCAATTCCCGGCACTTTTATTATTTCGCTACATTACAAAGGTAAGCAAAGATACCGAAAGTCTCTAAGTGAGGCACAGCTCGCTAACATGCTGCCTCGATAGGACGAGACAAACCGATATTGGAGATCGACCTGAAGCTGGATGATTTGCTAGAAAAGCAGCAAGACAATGTGCAGCTACTGGATCTCGAGTATATAAAGCTTAATGTCAACAAGACATTGCAGCTGCTCACCAAAACTTTCATGTCTCGTAACAAGTAAGTATCTGTACGGTCATGTTAATTGACATTTCGTTTATTCATGGTTTTGGTTTTAGGACTGGTTTCTTTTCATGAGACATTTCTCTAGTCCGTCTTATTCCTCGCAGACTCTTTCTCCCGACTCGTGACTACTGTCCTTACAAACAAAGTTACTATACTTTATTTTAATAATGCTCTTTAAATATTATGAAATTGGATGAATCATGTGTTTTTTCTTCTCGTCGTCAACGCACGCTAGGATCCTGCCATTATTTAATGTATCCAAGCAAAGTCGAATTAGCCAACTCTCAAGAACCTTAAAGCAAAAACTTTTTTACTTTAGACCTAGGCTCCATAATCGAAAATATCGCTTTTAAGGTTTCCGTTCCTGCAGCTTGAGGATGCCGGATTTCTTCACTACAGCATGCACGGACACAAGCATACACCCCCAAGCACCCGAGCCTCTCAAGATGGAAATTCCTGTTAACAGTTAGTCTTACCCAAGAAATTGCCTCTTTGGAGCATGCAGCAAGAGTTGGGGAATCAGAAGGGGGAGCCGTTCAGAGGATCAGAGAGCTGCAAGACGTGTTAAAAGGTCGTTTTATATTGGATAAATCAAAAGCTGTGTCTCTATACACCAAACTGAACAGAATCAATGATGAAAAACTATCTGAAGTGCCATGGGCTGAAAGGTAAGCTCGCTGCATGCTCCAAAGAAGGCAATTTTTTGGGTAAGACTAACCGTAACAGGAATTTCCATCTTGAGAGGCTGGGCTTCTCGGGAGGGGGATGTATACAGCTGCATATCGAATGACAAGCACGCAGCTCCAACCCTCTTAGTAACTGACCTCGACATATCAAATCAAAATATAAAAAGAATTCTGGGCAGTAGACGAATATACATTTTCGTCGAAATTTGCTTAAAGGTTGAGCGAAAAGGTAAAAAGATACAAGTACAGTAGTCATTATCTACACAGTAATATAAATATCTGTCTATTTAAGCAAAATTGCTAAAATCAGTCTTGAGGTGAATGGTAGGTTTCTTGGACTCATCGGCGAATCGATTCATATTTCTTTGTTGTTCTAGCTGCTGTCGTTGTTGTTGCTGCTGCTGTTGACTAGAGAGAATGCTTTGGCGCATGGAGTTTTCCAATTTTGTGCGTGTTACTGGAGGCAAACTGTTGACGGCATCGCGGAAAATTTGAGGTCCCTCCGTAGCAAGTGCCATGATATGCGGCATGATAACGTTGCATGGACCTTGCAGATCTAACAACGTAGTCAACGTCGACAAAACTATAGTCAAAATTTGTGGTCCTGCAAAGACAAGGGCATTGAGTAATAAATCTCCATATCGTTTTTGCTAAGTAATACATACTTTCAGCTTCAGTGACACATCCAGGTAAGGACACCAAAGTTTTAATATCCTCCTCGATCAACGTGACTCTATCTTCCACTTTGCCATTCGACAGAAAATGCTTGGTAACTTCAGGAACCATCGTCTGGATCATGTATCTTGAGAGGCCAGTTGACGCTGGTGAGTCTGGATTCTTTTGAGGGGCTTGAAGCAGCATACGGAGTGATTGATGTGTTGTCAACAAGGTCTAAATTTTACGAATATGTCAGGGTCTCTGTGATACTTATAAATTTTGGAATACAAACCTCCACGTCGTCTGATTGAAGTGTATGGCTCATTATTTCAATGAGCAGACCACGTCCATCAGCGTGCTGCATGAATGCGGTGGGACAGCCAACAACGATCAACACTGAGGCAAGCAATCGACTTTTGAAAGATGCGTCAGGTTTTTTCCTGCAAGAGACAATTAATCGCTAATATATAAAGAGAAAATTATCAACTTACATTTCTCGATAGCAATCCAGCAAAGTATGCAACATGGCACTTGTGACGTGAGACAACGATGATATCTCTTGAGCAGCTAATGTTGGTTCAGCCGAAGGTAGCAAGGATTTTAGCGACAAGAGCATTCGAGGAGCCAAGGACTGATAGCTAGGCTCCAAATAGATATCTATTACACCATGCTCAGCGCCAGATTACACAATGCAGCAATTAGTTGCGCTTACCTGTAAATACTTTGAAATAAATGGCAAGAAGATCAACTTTGTAGCGCGCCGGGGTGATATTGATAAGCATACAAAATTCGTCCAAACATGAACCAAGTAACTTGGCAGTATTTTCTTTGCTTGCGGCATCGTTTTGGCCTGGCGAAATAAGTTATATCAGCAATCTGATAAAGACCTTTTTTTCTTCTTGGAACTTACGAATGGAAGAAGGCTTGTTGGACAGCGATGGCACATTTCGCATAAACACGTTCATCAGCAGTCGCAGAACATAGTAGAGTTTAGCTGTCGCCGGAAAAGCATCCGGCTCAAGTGCGCGATCAACCGCATCAACGTCGCTGCGTAGAATTTTATGAGTCACGAGAGTTAGAAATATCATATACCCACGTTTTACCTCTCATTTTCCAAATCATCGCAAAGATATTGTTTCCCATAGTTCTCTGTCAGCTTTTGCACGATCTCAATAATGTAAAGCTGCACTCGGTATCCCTCCGTCTGGATAAGTCGGTCAAACACGTTGACCAATTCCAAAAATACTGCTTTTGGAACAAATTCCTTTCCGGCAAGACAAGGTTGTATAAAAGTCCTCAGAGCCCTTAGACAAATCACCATGGTGCTTGAAGTCTCGAAGCGACCACTGGAGATCCGAGACAAATTTTCAATGCATAAGCCGAATAAAACGTAAAACAGATCGGAGGGTTTGTCGTCATCTGTCGTCTCGCGACTCTTTTCAATGGCATCCATCATAGAAGGTGCATTCATATCGATCAACGTGGCAACTGCCTCCATTATCTTCAACCAAGACCGTCTGTAATACTATCATGCTATTAGTATTTGATCAGACTATGGTGCTTGTTTGAAACGTACCGGTAACACCACTTGCTTCGTGGCAGCAGAGTACATAGAGTCGATTCCACCTGACGAAGATGCTTGCACTTTTCCCACGTTGCTTGTCAATGCAATGATATCTGATTCTAGTCGTATCTTTGCATAGTCTTGAAGCGATCGTAACCAAAGTGGACTTAATGCAGCAACGTTCCTAGAGAGGGAGCGATGTCAGATTTTGATTTTAATAGAAAAAGGCTGGATACAACTTACGGTTGCAGTACTTGTTTCAAGTAGTCTTGATGCTGGCTAGCCACTTGGAGCTCTGCCCAAGCGTTCAGTACCGAGAGTTTGACCATGACGGACGCATGCGGGCTCAGGTCTTTGACTTCACCCACGCCTGTAAGTTGACTTCCATCTTTGACCTTATCCAGCGAAGCCGTTAAAAGCTTCAACACACGACCTAGCTGGTACAGATCCTTGACGATACCACTGCCGACATAGATGGCACACACTCGAACAGCAGCTGAGACAATTTCTGACGACGAGTCGGCTCCAAATGCAGGCGTTAAAGCAGCGCCGATCTGAGCTGCATATTGTTCAAGGAGTAGGGTGCCTTCAAGATCAGGATCAGCAGTAGCAGCAAATTTCTACACGCAGTTGTTAATCCTTTTGTCAAATATATACTCCAAGTTGCCCCCTCTCTCTCTATACTTGCCTCGATAACCATACGCAGCAAACTGATACCAGCTAAACGAAGTTCATCCACGTGAGCCGTGGCAGCAGAGAAAGAGAGTTTGATTAGATCTGGGACGCGGAAAACGAGGTAATCGCCCAATCCGGCTTGTTGCCGTCGCGCACGAGCCATAACAAGATCAAAATGCTCGCGTATACCACTGATCGCAATCAATTCGATCGTTTTTTGCAAACATTGCAACGCAAACAGCTGCGTACGCCATCGCGGAGGTATTTCCAAGTTGATAGTTAGCCGTGAAGTCATCCCTGATGCATCGGCTACCGTGGTCGTGATATCCATGTGATGGTCATCGTCTGCAAACCCTGCTGCGTCGTCGTCGATGTAATCGTCTTCCTCATCGTCATCGAAACTGCCGTCTATCTCGCCTGGGACATCGTCTGTCTTTGCCATTTCTGCGGAAGCGTCAGCTGATCCTGCTCCAGGTTTCGTACTTGCACCGCTCATGATTCGCTTTGTAATATTAACCCACACGGATGGCTCGTTCACAGCAGTTTCCTTGAGCCAGCTTCGGATCACGTTCTTCACGTCCGATAGCCCGGGGTCGGTATCCAGCATTTTGAATAGCTCGGTATCCAGACCAGGCTGAGCAGCTTTGAACACAAGCTCGGCATCGCGCTGTACAAGTTGATACAGACATGTCACTGCTGCTTTCTTGAGTGGCAAGTGAAGACTGACGATTTGGTTTTGCATGTAAGGCACTAATTCTTGCATATTCAGGTATTGCGGCGCAAACATCAAGAAATGCTGGATACATCGAATCGCTTCCACGTTAACTCGTTCATCCGGTTCTAGTCTGAGTTCTTCTACGATGTTCAAGCAAAGCTCTCGTATTTTCGAGGATGCCTGAAGTTCGGGACCGAGAGTTCCAATCAGTTCGTAAATGATGCGACCGAATTCTTGATATGCAGTGAAGCCGACGCTCATACCAGCATTGGATACTGCAACCGACCCACTGCCAGGTTCGTGTGTATCACTGAGGTATAGCTTGGCCACCATTCCCAGAGTGCTGTTGACATATTGCGAGAACATCAATCCTGCAGCGCTTACTGTCATTGCAATAGCTTCCAGAGCCCAAGCGTGGACGACTGGGTGTGGATCGCTGCTTAGAGATACCAGTATACCGAAGAGTGTTTTCAGATGCGGTGCAGCGGCCATTCCGCCGACGTGAGTGTAGATGTATCCGATAGCCAAGGCACATCCAGCTCGTACATCCGGGTCTCGATTGCTCACTACGAGATCGACCAGTTGCTGCATCTGCGCTGCAACAAATGATCCGCCAATGATAGCTGTTAAACGCCCAATTGTCTCACTAGCGGCATTGCGCAAGTAAGGATCAGGGTGGACGATCGCTTCCATTAAAATTTCTTGCACAAGCTGCGTTGCTCGGCCCATGGAAAAGCTACTTTCCACTTCCTTCTTGTAATTTGCCGTCATCATGTTTTTGAACGCTCCCAAAAGTGCAGTGGTGACATTAACGAGTACGGCTGCTCGTTTTGGAGAGTTCTTTTCTACTCGGGTATCCTTGACTATGCTAACGATATGTTCGAACGTGGATTCTTGCACTGGAGGCGGCTGACTAGGGAACAGTGTCGCAAATAGCTCAATACTGGAATCGACGTACGCAGTGGAGGGTGCCGGCGGTTGCGGTGCGACTAGACGTCCCAGTTGATCTTTAGCTGCAAAGGTAGTGTATATGTAGATTGGATCAAGTTCAATGGAGCCGATAATTGGGCGCTCCAGCAACTCTTCCACTTTTTGAAATCGATCTTTTGTCACCCATTCCTTTCCACGGTTATTCTCTTCATCTTCGTCTTGCATGCCGACTTCAATTCTGTATCCTTGCATTTTGCTAGTTACACCGTAACCGTGGCCATCTGGTGTATTCCATAAGCTGACAAACTGTCCAGGAACGGATGCTATAACCTGTGCATGTGCTCCAGAGGAAGGCGAAAGCTTCTCGGGCTCGATAAATACATTTAGAGAATTGCGAATTAAGCTTGTTAAAGAGGACTCGTATGTCGAAAGCAGAGGTCGGATCGTTACAAAGCACTGGAAAATTCGTTTCCGAAGGGCATAGTATTGATCAGTGAGCTTCGTGCTATATGGAACACAAGGCGAAAGTGTCGAACTGTTGAAAGTGGAGGGAGCAGTGGCGAGAAAGGCTAAGGTGTTGTTGAGCAAGGCGGCAATTCGTTTGGCAATATCCAGGGTGACAAGTGTATCTTTGTTGTGAACGAGGAAGCAATATATGGAGTTGATGGCTTGTTCACGAGTAAAGAATAGAAACGACCATTCGGATTCAGCCCGAATGGCATTTGCTTCCTTGCCAGTCGGTTTAGGCAGACATCCTTTCCAGAGAAGGAGGAGTTGTGGTAAATGCAACTTTACAAGGTTTGGACCAAGACACATAATGGATCCTACAAGTACCCAAGCTGTCTGTATTTGGACGCTGGCAAAAACTGGGTCCTTGTGTGTATTCTTTAACAGCTGTGTTGCCAGTGACATTGCTCGTGCGCTTAAATCGAAAGATGTGTATATCGGGCGAGAAGGGAAAACGCTCATAACGGCTCCAACAGTGTAGGCGTATCCAATGATGCGCTTTCTCAAGTCGACCGTCGCACTAGGATTTGTCAGGTTGGATAAATCCTTTTCTAGCATATTGAGTGCTCTTGGAAGTAAATATGGTAATTTGAAAGGCAGTGCGTGACATACACACCGAATACACCACGCTGCAGCCGACTGCACCGAGAAACTCGGATGTGTCAAGAGCAAGAATAAAGGATCAACAATGATATCCTTGAATAGAAATAAAATTAGGACAAATAAATTTGTGAAAGGCTATGCTGAAAACTGGTACCTGTACAACATTTGCTCCAGATCCTAATTCGCATATCAACGCCGATATTAAGTTTGTCACGCAAATCAAAGTATGTTTGTTAGGCGGCGGTTGATTTGGTAAAAGTGGCGGCCAGCCTTTTACAAATTCTGTTACGAGCAGGCGGATGGCTGTTCCTTGACCTTGTTCACTTAACAGTCGCTTAGCAATAGTGTTGTTCATCAAAAAGAACACTTGAGCTCGTGCGAAAGCTCCATCTGAAGAAGAAAGGTTTTGCTTTGAGGTATCCAAAAGTTCTCGCAGGATATGTCGAGCAATTGTCGCATAGTTTGTTTCAACGAATTCCGTCCCAAGAAGAATGAACAAAGTCGCATAAGTTTCGATAATGCCAATTTTCGTTTCTCTGGAAACGTTGGGTCGATTGTAGCATGCCGAAAGCTGATTTAGCATTTCGTCGATGCTCATTAAAGTTGTACTGGACATCTCGCCGATCTTGCTGGCATTCTCCTCGCCCGTGATCGCAAACTTAACCGATGGCTTGTTAGGATCAGTCGTGGCGTTTGACTGTGTAAATGCAAGCAGAGTTGCACATAGTGAGGAAACCGCTCGTCGAACTGGGAAGGTGGAATGCTCGAATGCTTTGAAAAATATCTGCAAATATGACTCAACATCGTGCACTGTAAGTGTTTGACGTGCATGTTGGATGATAGCCTGCGTGCATTGAGCGCTTGCAATGCGCATTGCAAGCGCTCTGTCTGCCAATCCATTCTTCAGCTGCTTTGTCAGGTCTTTCAAGATAGCTTCGGTAGCTCCTTTGCCAGCGCCTTTCAGCAGCAACGTGAATGCATTGATAGCTTCCAATCGGAGCAGCATTGGATGCTGATGCAGGTTCATGATTAATAAGGGACAATCTCCTTGATAGATTCCCGGACTTACGTTCGTGTTTTTAATAACTTTAATCAAAACATTTGCTGTTTCTGCGAAGAGAGATAAAACCTTGCTGCCCACAGCTCCCATTATAGCACCCGTCGTCGATATAGCCGCACTGAATGAAAGCGATGAAAGGTAAGCATAACTGCAAATTTCGATTATCCTATTTCCCACTTACATTCTTGTTTCCTTTTCGATATTTTTGTTTGCACTTATCAAGCTGTGGAGCGCGGTAACAGTATCAAAAAGATTGCGTGTCTCGCCTTTAGTGTATAATAATACGTAGCAGCGTCCTATAAGGAACCGTATTGGTCTTCGAGGTCTGGCTGTCGTGAGCGATATTAAACGCAATAGTGTCTTTTCCAAATGCGCTTGCACTTTTTTCAAGGTATCCTATATTTTTCGTGAGACGCGTCTAAGTTCAAGGACGATCGATGGTGACTTACAGCGTCCGCCATTTTGCACTCGCGCTCGACTTGGGCAAGCCATTGGAGCAAGTAAAGCTCCTGCTTGTCAGCGCTCTCGGCGTTTTCAAGCTTCTGCTCATCCAAGACGAACACAGAAGGAATGTCTTGAGGCGCCAAGCTCATTCCTAAGCTTCAGAGAAACAAGCTTTGCGGAATCCACCCGGATCAGGTCCGCTCTTTGCCTCGGCATTGCCAGCTGAAAAATTCCCAGCTCCTCTCCTATCGGCTGATTGCTCAAACATCCTCCATCCTTTTTTTTTGATTAATGATGGTAATAAGCTTCAAGAGGACGATGATTCAGCAGAGCAGTCATTTCTCGCTATCTGTGTGGGAGTCTATATTATATTTTGAACAAGCTGACAGCAACCAAAAAGCAGGACTATTGCACATCGCCATTTTTTCCTTCATCGTCACACCTGAAGAGATATTTCTTGCACAAAGAAAGCTCACGGCCGAACTCTGTAATTCAATAATCCAACATTTCATAAGCAACTCTGGAGGACGAACAAACTCATTTTATGTATTTTGCCACCACCATTGAAGCTGATAACGGTGCATTCAACCTTAGAAGAACGTTCGATCCTGCCTATCTATTGCCTTCTGGGCTAATGCTATCGGGTGACGCAGGCCGCGACTCCTCTGAGGACACGGTTGAATGAATTTGGAGCCGCAAAATCATGCGACGAGGAACGGCAGGCAGCTTTTTATTTTATCCCCTTTCTTTTTCTATCAAATGTCGACGTTAGGCCAGGCCTCGTGTCTTGTTCTGGGTCTAGAATCCACACTAGAAAATCGCAAAAGGCCAAAGAGATAGTCGATAAGTCACCTTTTGGAGTGGCCTGCATTTACGGCACTGATCCCTTGGAACCTAATGCCATTGGAAAGACCCTGATTCTGAAGAACCCTTTCAAATACCAGCCGTATCCAGAGACTCCACCGCCTAGCCCCGCCTTACAACCTGCCAACCATGACGAACGACAAGGCACAGGTATTGTTGCCTCCAACGTGTTTGAATTGCACGAGCAACTGATTCATTTTAGTTTCTTAACTCGAAGACGATAACTGACGTGTTGCGAGTGTATGTAGTAATTCATTGTTGTTTGGGCATGGTGCTGCTATTTGATCTCTGCCCCACCTGAATAAATCATCATGCAAAGAAGGCAAATCATTTCAAGAAACCATAGGCAGATGCCGTTATCCTAAAAATCACTCAAAAACTTGCAAGATCTGACTTCCTTTTGTTTTTTGACAGGCTCGGTCAAACTAGACCCTCTGCCTGGGATGGAAGTGGCAGTTCCTCTCTGGAGTTGACAATTACATCAAGAGTGTTGTTCCGTTTGGAAGTTTTTGAACCGCACGCTATGTGGATCTGTTTGATTTTGGTCGAATTACTTGTTCAGCAAACTACATCATAAGCTTGGCCAAGCACAGATATTTCAGCATCTATCCGCAAAGCAACGATTCGTGCTCGTACTACTGCTATCACGTTCGCACTTGATCAATTGAATGCACTTCGTCAAGGCTGCCAGAATCCTCTGTGACCCGACCACGATCCACTCTCAAGACGGCGCTTGTTGCACATAATGGATTGATCCAATTCTGCAAAGGCTGCGTAGAGATGTAGAAAGCCAAGGTCGTTCTCAAGCGCCAGGCTTTGTCCGCGCTTGGGGGCCATCCAGAATCAAAGAGCTTGCGCCTATTCCTTTAGATACGACCGGCTTCCCAGGCTCCGCGTGTCTTTTCAGACATGTAAGATATCCTTAGCCGATCGGATGACTTTTGGACATCTCGGTACGCAGTTTCTAATCTCAGGCCAGCAGAGCCTTCTCGCATTCGATCATTGGGATGATCCAACGATGATTAAGGTCAATGGATTGGCGAAAAGCCTGAGCCTTATCGATGGCAGCAGCGGAGTCGAGGAAGAAAAGCTCGCTGCATTACAAAAGGTCTGCAGCACTACATTTGACCAGTTCACCAAGATACGAAACAGCATCGAGCAGAACCCTGGTCGAGCAATTCGATTTGCTGAAGCCGGATGCGTCTACACCGGCCAGTTGAAACGAAAATATGACAAGATTGCGGAAGGGGATGGTGATTCTCAACCGATCACACCCCATGGAGCAGCCGCCAGAAATCAGCAATATTGCGCGAACTACTCTAGACGATATGCATGCTGCTGCTGTGGAGTTCATCGAAGTTTTCAAGAGCAGTTCAGGCAAAATGAATTGGGGAGCGTGTTGGGCCGAAGGCCAAAAGAAAGGCCTTTTTAGAAATTATGGCATATGCTGACGATATTTTGGTTTTCTTAACTTGGCCTGATCAGTTTGCAACACTGTTTCAGCTCTTTGCACTGTACTCTCAAGCGTCAAATGTCAGACTCAATAGACGTAAGACGGTCGCGGTATCTTTGAGTGGTCGCAAACACATTGAATGGCAACAAGCTTTTCCAAGCAGAAGGCATCTTACACTGGCAAGACCGTAGTTCCCCCGAATGCACTGTATACCTTGGATATCCTCTGAATAGTAATAAGGTTTTACCGCACTTTAACCTAGAACGGACCCGCATCGTTGCTTGCACAATCTTGTCGATATGGAAAGCCCATTGGCGTTATATTTTTGATAACGCTGCATTTGTCCCGCAGGCTGCCACCGCCGAAACAATTGCCGCCTCACTTCGCATCGCTAAGGCCAACGACCTTGTTTCGCGTTATCGTCTGGTTCCCTCTGTTTCCTTTTATTTCCAATTTAATTTTTTTTGAACCGATGGACCCAGGTGTCCATCTCTGAATAAACTTTCATACACACACAAAAAAAGAGTGTACTTATTTAGTATGCAAAACTGCATAAGCACATAAACACCCGATCCAACTTTGATCGGAGAGATGTCGCACACACTATTGATGGAATTTTCGCGGGTTACCTAGTTTGAGCCTACCATGGAAATAAATGCATGCAGCAACATCTTTAGACCATTTTTGTTTCGTCTGATCTTAAAAATGTTGGTTCACATTTATGATGCATTTACCCGACAGCTTTACATAATCGATACAGCACAATCCCGTTTTCCCCAGGACTAAGATGATCTAACAAGGTTCTCAACTCAAATTGACGATGCGTCATCAACCCTGAAAAAGAATAGCTTCCATTTGGATGACATTTTCCCGCTCCATACCGCCAATGTTGCATGTGGGGTACCGCAGAAAACTTTCTGCTTCCCGTCGTTTTCTGTGGACTGGGTAACTCCCTTTATAAAGGACTTTTTGGGAGCATTCCTATGCTGCTGCCTCTTGCAAGATGAAAGGTGTCTCTAGCATTTTTGTTGCCATTGCGTTAACGTTGTTTTCAGCGGCTGCTGCTGCTCCTAACTACGGTATCTGTTTAGAAGATCAAAACCAACGTATTCTCCCGCTAATCTTTCTTTAGACGTCTCGTCATCCGCAGGAGGATACAAGGTCAGCGGTCATGCACAAAAGACAAAATCCGGATTAGAGATTCCTTTGTCCTTCAAGCAAAGCGGTCGTGATCTGTTTGGCAAAACGATCGATAATCTTCTGGTAAACATAGATTACGAGGCAGAAGACAGATTGCATGTCAAGGTACATAAACCCGCGGGAAAAACTTGATCTGATTTGTGTCGCTGCTGCTTGCAGGAAATCTAAATCATCTACTTATGGCAGATTGCAGACAAAAACGGAAAGCAATACCTTGTCCCAGACTCGCCGCTAGGTGTGGAGCGACCCAAGGTTTCAGCTGCTGCCCGCAACCTCAACTATGACTTCAAGTATACATCCAATCCTTTCGGTTTCAAGGTCATCCGCAAATCAGATAAACAAGTCATCTTTGATACAACGGAGTATCCCTTGGTGTTCGAGGATCAATACCTGGAAGTTTCTACAGCTGTTCCCAGGGACACAAACCTTTATGGCCTAGGTGAAGTAATTGGATCATTCCGTCGCAACAACGTCCATGTAAGTCTATTGGAGCCTATGCAGAAATTTCCAGGCCAAGCAAGATATTCAACTGTAAATACTTGCTCCAGAATGTTACCACTATTTTTGCTCGCGATGCTACCACTCCGTAAGTTCCATACCAAGGAGTTAACAATCTATCTTGTATAAAATTTTCACTAATGCTTGAAATCTCTCAAGTTGGTACGAGAACATATATGGGTCGCACCCTTACTACACCGAAATTCGCAACAATGGCAATTCCCACGGTACACTACTGCTCAATGCCCATGGCATGGATGTTTTCTTTAGCGAAGGACGCATTACCTACAAGATAATCGGTGGTATCCTCGATTTCTACTTCTTTATCCCCAAGGACGGCAAACCCAATTCTGTCGTACAATCTTACACCGATTTGATCGGCAAGCCAATAATGCCTGGTAAGTTGATGGGTGACTAAATGTACATATCACTATATACGTAATTATTTACGACGTCAACTTATCAGCATTGTGGATGCTCGGATGGCACCACTGCCGCTATGGCTACAAGAACATTGAAGACGTCGAATGGGTCATTGAGGGCTACAAGAAGGCGGATATTCCATGCATGTATCGAACATTTAGCAGAATGCTCGTTCAAAATCGGCTTGCAACTAATATCGAAGATATATATAGTGGAAACTGCATGGATCGACATTGACTATATGGATACGTGGAAAGACTTTACCATGGACCCAGAGAATTTCCCTCAGGATAAAATGATTGCACTAAGCAAACGGTTGCATGCCAACAAGCAAAAGTTTGTCACCATGGTCGATCCAGCTCTCAGCACAAACACGACCTACAAAACTTACCAGATTGGTCATGAGATGGATGTCTTTATGAAGAACAATGATGGAACCGAATTCATTGGACAAGTCTGGCCGGGATACACGGTCTTTCCAGGTATAATAATAACATTGCAAATACAAAGAATAACAATTTAATAATGGTTCTTCTTGTTTACAGACTGGTGGCATCCTAACGCTACTGAGTTCTGGAGCCAGCAGATTATCGACTGGATGAAGTTGCTGGACTTGGATGGTTTGTGGCTCGACATGAACGAGCCATCAAATCTCTGCTTGGGTTCCTGCGGTACGAACAAGACAAACCAATTCGTCGTTAATCCAGCCTTTTTGCCGCAAGACGTGCAAGACAAGCTTCATGCGGAAGAGCAAGTAGCACTTGATGCTCTGGGCACTTCGGTCCCTGGAGATACGCGAAACTTACTGTACCCTCCTTATACAATCAACAACGGCGCTGGAAACTTGTCCGAAAAGACGGCTGCAATGACTGCGGTGCATTTTGGTGGAGTGCCTCACTATGACTTGCATAGCCTTTACGGCCACGCTGAATGCAGTATCACATATGATGTAAATACATTATATCCATTGCTAAATGTTTTCAATCCACGCTAACATTGAACGAACATTGAACAGGCCGTCCGCAAATACAGACCAAACGAACGCGTTTTCCTCTTGACTCGCTCAACTTTCCCCGGCTCTGGAAAGGTATTTAAACGAAAAGGCCGCTGTGTATATAAGGAATGTCTGTTGATTAATCCATTATTGCTCGTTCGCTGGCGTAGAAAGCGGGACATTGGACTGGTGACAACCAATCGACCTGGGCCAAACTCAAGAGTTCTTTGACTGAAATCTTCAATTTCCAAATGTTTGGTGTTTCGCTTTCGGGTGCGGATGTCTGCGGTTTCCAGAACAGCACAACCGAGGAACTTTGTACTCGCTGGATGGAGCTCGGTGCGTTCTATCCTTTTGCTCGCAATCACAATGATATGTACGGCATCGGCCAGGAACCTTTCCGATGGAACTCGACCGCTGAAGCTTCGCGCATTGCTCTTGGAATCCGCTACGCTATTTTGCCTTACTACTACACTGTCTTCGAAGAATCGAATCGTCTCGGCACAGGAGTCTGGAGACCACTTGTTTTCGAATACCCGGAAAACGTCAAGGAGTTTGCAGACAATAGCGTCCAAGTCTTGATTGGTAGCGACATTTTGCTTTCTCCTGTGTTGGACAAGGGTGCCACCACCGTCAAGGCTCAGTTCCCATCCGGTATCTGGTATGACTGGTACACACACGAGTCTATCGAGGGCGGTCGCACCGAGACGCTTGACGCTCCTCTGACTCACATCCCTATCCACATTCGAGGTGGTGCCGTCCTTCCGCTCAAGACTTCCAAGTACACTGTCGATGAAACCTATGCTACTCCTTACTCCCTTCTTATCACTCTCGACAAGAAGGGTGCTGCCAAGGGTCGTTTGTACATTGATGACGGTCACTCGGTTGAGCAAAACAAGACATCCGACATCAAATTTAGTTACAAGAACGGTGCTTTGCAAGCCAAAGGCTCTTTTGATTACAAGGACGCTGAGAAGCTAAACACTATCAGCATTGTCGGTGCAGGTGTAGACAAGCTCTCAACTGCTACCTACAATGGCAAAAAGTACAAGGTGTCCTTTGCTAACAACACTGCCACTGTTAAAGATTTGGAGCTTGATCTGGATCAACCTTTCACTGTCCGATTTCACTAGATATTACTGTATTTGCATGTCTACTTTGCTGTAAACTCTTTTCTAGTCTATCACCCCTAAAAGTAAAAATTGAATAACATTGCCAGTATTGGTTCATCATATATCAGAGTTTATGTGATTGTGATTAAGGAAAATTAAGTCCTTTAGAACATGCTTCTTGTGCAAATAGAACATGCGGAATGGCTATGCACCAGAATGGGAATCACATCACGTGTGGCATAAAATGCAAGCACACTGCAAAAGACCCTGTCTACTCCTGAACTGGCCGTGTTTTCGACAGCTCATCAATGACCTCGATCTGGACCTCCAGCAAGGTCGCGCAGGTGCTGCGGGATATTGAGGCTGCCCGTTGCAGAGGCAAATGGCACCTAATCCCTGATCTTGCAAAGCGTTTCAAAAAGTATTGCCCAAGTGGCACAGGCTAGTAGTATACTGTTCCGTGTTACTATGGAAAAAAAAGACTAACAACGGACCGTCTTTTGCAGTGCTGGAGCAGACTATCCTCATTGAGGCTGCTCTTTCTCGATTGACGGATCGCGCGGAACAAGAGCAGCAGCAAAACGACGAAGACGACGACGACGCTGCTTCACCGCAGCGTATCACGGTTGACACGTCAAAGCCATTCCTACATCAGTTACACGCAGTTTTGGCCTTACCCGAAACGGATGACGATGCTCCTGTTCAGCGCGAGGTAAACGTGTAAAAGAAAAGATCGGCTGGTAGAAGTTTTTCTTACAAGGGCCAAATATCACAGTTTGCCAAGATCATACTAGCCCGCTGCCACTTCGAATGCGGTCAATACAAGGATACCGTAGATATAGTCGAGCAGCTTGCGTTCTCAAAGACCGATGTGAGCTCCGGATACAACGCTGTGCTGTTCCTGCAGGCACGCGCAATGAAAGGTAACAACAAGAGAGTTTCAAACACCTGCGCGACAATGGATCTTATATTCTTTCTGTGTAGCTCTTTCATATGAACAGCTGGGTGATATCACGGCCGCGACGCAAAGCTATCGTGGAATTGTATCATTGCTGGATGAAACTTTTGGAGAATCCTTGGATCAAAAAGTACTCGTCGAATGGGCGGAGGAGGCACTGCGTCGAGCTATTATCATGCTGATTTCCAGAGCACAGTACGTCGATGGGATTTTTGTTGCTATGCCAAAAAAAAATCGTACTGACTCAAATAGAGCTGTAGATGATGTAAAAGCAATGCTAGAGTTTATACGCGGTTATCAAAAGGTTACATACAATGTGTCATCGTCCTGGCGACCTCACAAACGACTCTACGCTCTTCGGCTATCAATCAAATATCTATCAGACTTGTATAAAAATGGACGGTATCCGTCGGGTACAGACGCTTCTATGTAAGTAATATAAAAAGCAAAAAAGATAAGGCTCACTTTAACAATGGTGAATCAGGGCAAGATACCAGGTTGCTGCAGAGATAATGCAGCTGAATGCAATGTATGAGCGTTTGTTATTTTCTATATTGCCAAGATCTGGAGAGAAAAACAAGATGCTATTTGAATTCCTCGAGCAGATGGCAGATGATCTTTCGTATATTGGAGATACTGACCCACGTCATCTGTTGGGTTTGAAGCAAGTGCTTCTTCGAGCTGCAGAGCATACATTTAATTCTCCAACAGTGTCTCGACTTTTATTCCACACTCTCGTTCAAATAGGCGATTACGAAGAAGCTGCTTACGCGCTTCGATCATACCTCTATCTCGTTGGATTAGGATCCCAGACTTGGGACGAAGCAAGGGAAAAAGGTGATGCGATGGTACACGCCAAGGGAAAACTTTGCACGTATCCTCACATTACTGGAAGCGCACTGGAACGCCTGGTCGATACTTCATCAAGCAAAAAGTCTATCGCCTCTCAGCGTACCGATGAGTGTGAATCTACAGAAGATATACTGAATGTCCTACTCGGCGCCGTCAAAATGTACTGTCTGCATATCAAACAAGCGTCCAAAGCTGTAGAATACGCAGAAATGGCTCGACTGAAAATGGACAAGGTCGATCCTCAATCACCTCTCCGTCGTAAAGTATATCTGGCAGCAGGTTCGGCTTATATATACATAGCATATCAAAGTAAGCTACTTTGGGTCTGTCACGAAAAGCATATAAGTTTAGCTGATTGTGTATAGGCCGAAACTCCCATCTGCGATCAACATATTTCCAAAAGGCACTCGATTATCTGAACGAAGCTCTGGCGGCGGATCCATCAGACTGGGAAACTTATTACATGCAAGCATTATTTCATGCAACAACGCGCGATATCCAATCAGTGATACCACTTATCTCGAAAGCAATCCAACTTAATCCGTCATATATACCCTCATGGAATTTGCTCTCCCTCGCCTGTTCTTGCCCGACACAAGATGACAATGAGCATGCGCTGCAAGCATGTGATATCGGACTACGGGAAGCACTGGAAATTGACGCTAATCCAGGCCAGCAGCTCTCTCTACATATCACTAGAGTGCTGCTTCTAGAAAAGATGAAAGGACCGCAAGCTGCTCTGGAGGCTCAGGAAGCATTGTTCGCAATGTACAGCAAAGTAATTACGACTGATATCTCACTGCCTGATCCTTCTGTTTACAATGATGAGATGGTGCTATCTGGAGCTTTCAATAACTTGGACGATAATTCCATCACCACTGCGGCGACAGCAATTCCGCGGCGTGGATCGGAAACATCAATGTATCTCAAAGTGGATGAATTGCAGATAAGTGCTTCAAAATCGCACGATGATATCCGTGGCAAGGCCAAGAACGGGCGAGGAACAACAACGACGGCAACAAAAACAACAACAACGCGAAGCCGATCTGCGTCTTCTTTTAGCAGCAGACACCTTGGAAGCAATGGACATTCAGCAGGATTTTTGACCGTGCCGTCGTCGTCCGAGGAAGCAGCAAGCGTAAAAACATCGTCGACCCAAAACTCAAGACACCATCATCACCACCACTTTCCTTTCCATTTACATTCATCCCGAAGTACAGGCAGACGATCAAATGGAGAGTCACTGCCCAAATCGATGCTTAAGGTGGGCTCCAACAAGGTATCTCAAGCCCCTAGCATCCATGGTAAGTCCCACCTAGATTACAAGTAACAACACACTGATGTACCGATTGAATGCCTAGATTCGATCCAAACAGATATCGACGATAGTGTATCTGTACTTAGTTCTTCAATGAACAGCTTCTACACGGTACAGCAATCGAATGTACCATCGAGCAAGATCCCGTTGGGCATTCGACTGAAGCAGCAAGAAAGCAAACATTTGTTAGTGGATCTATGGCTATTGTCTGCAAATACTTTTCTGAAACTGGACAAGCACGAAGAAGCGCTCAAAGCAGTGCAAGAGGCCGAAAATATCGATTCGTCGAGCAATCCACGTGTCTATTGCATGCTAGGTCGGATCTTACTCGCACAAAAGCAGCTCGATGATGCAATCGAGGCATTTGAAAAAGCCTTCAAGATCGATGCCAGCGACGTAGAATCGTGCATATGGCTTGCACGAACATTAATGCAAAGCGATTCTAAGGATTCAGCTGAAGGGCTCCTGGAACAGGCGACCAAAGAGTTTGCATGGGACAGCGCGGAAGCGTGGTAAGATGATCCAATAACTAGAGAAAAAATGTATATATACTCATCATCGACGTGACAAGGTTGCTACTTGGTGAGATATACCAAAGTTCAGGCAGACTAGATCGTGCCAAGGATTGCATGATGTATGCGCTCAACTTGGTGGAAACAACTCCCATTCAACCCTTTTCAGTTCTTCCATGTTTTGTCTAGTAGGCCGATGTGTGTTTTATACATGTACGGGGAAGAAAAGTAAAATATTTACAAGGAGTTGGGGGCATTATGGTCTTCCAGCTGTTTCGCTAAGTTTTCGCATCTCTAAAAATGCTTTTGTAAAGAAGGGCCGGATTTCGTTGATCTCCATCAGTGACAAGTTATTGACCTACGTGGGAGTGGATTTAGCTTAGTCTACACATGCAACGCATTTTTGGAACATGCCCCACTTACACCAAGCCATTTGTGATCGAGCGCAGAGAGACCTAGTCTTGCTTTTGATTGTCTTGTTTCTCGAAGATCTTTGAGCAGCCGTCGTATTTCTTCGGCATCGGGTATATCGTCTGGAGCGCTAAGTAAACACGAAATTAACGCGGTGCACGTCGCGTGAATCACTCGTCAGCTGCCTTACGTTTCTAAAAGCATCTGCGCTATTTCCATGTAGTGAAAAGGTAATGCACTAAACTCTGACTCTTGCTCTTCCTCTTGCAGCCGCCGTGACAGAGATTCTAAGATATGGGCTTCGGTTACATACGCTTTTAAGTTACTAGGTCCTGCCTCGTCCGCTAACCTGTGGAAAGCCATTCCGGGGCAAGAATGTGACACCGATTATTCTTCTTCATCATGAGTGCGAGCCATAGTGGTACTTTGGCTTTCAGTGGCGGCCGAAATGGACCGTAGGATTCCTGGCGATCAACAGCGATCAGTCTGATGTTTCCAAAACGATTGGTAATCGTATACCTCAATCAAGTCTAATCGTGGCATTCTATGGGTGGGTATAACTGTGATTTCCTCGTGCCCTGCGAGGAATTCAATTTCGCGAGGGGTAAACGCTTGCTGGTGTGCCCGCGGAAGCGCCATTGTAGAGTGTTGGGGAAGGAGTAGGCATGGCCGGCCGCCCTGAGAAGCCTGCTGCCGACACTGAGATTTTCGTGCACGTGACTAATGAAGGCAGAATTCAGTAGTAATTGATAGCAAAGAATCACTTCACAGCAACTTTTCACGTTTCCAGTCAGTGCTAAGTAAAGTCTTATAATTGTTATTGTTAACGCGTCCTTTGCAATTTGCATTTCGCCAAATAGGAAAACAATATTTTTGAACAGATGCTAGAATTCTCTCTTGATAAATAGTTGTACTTTCCAAATCCCTAAAGAAATAATCAAGTCGAAGCTATCAAATAAAGGATTACGAAGCAATCTGAGCTTCGCTTCTGATGAGCGTAGAGGTTCGGTTATGAAGAAGTACCATGTTTCGAGCATTGGGATACCGAGACGGAACGAATGCGTTCCAGTTGAATAGGAAAACGGAGGACGTATATATTTGGGCATAGATTTCCTGATCCTTCGATCTCTTGTTTGGATGCACGCGCTTGATGCCAGAATATGCCTGACTTTTCAGCCTTTTGCTAGTCTTGAATTACAAAGTATACAGTGGATATCTCCCGTTGGTTCTGATGGATCTATAGATCATCTGGTAGAATATCGAGTACCACCACTGGCAAACTGCACAGCATGCACTCCAGTTTCCATATGTCAGGTGTTTTTCGATGTTTTGCACATCCGGTAGTTTGTCCATTAGGTGTGAATTATGCGTAAGATGCGGATGAATGCAGAATGCAGTGTGAAAAGTGATGGTGGCTTCCCCTGTTACGGCGCGTCCCATTCTTATCGATCACTATGTTTCTTAGCCGATCCTCTTGGTTTATATCCAGACAGTTGGACAGACGCATGAAGAATAATTTCAGAAAACAAGGGAACGAGGAAATTGCTTCTATATTTTTGTAATCAAGAACGATGCAAATGATAATTTCTAACTTAGTTGTCAGAAGCGATCCATTCCCAGTTGGCGGGAGTCCAGTCAATGAGTTCACCAGCCTTGCCGAACCAGAGGCTGATTTCCTTCTCGGCGGATTCGTAAGAGTCAGAGCCGTGGACAATGTTGCGGCCTTGACAGGATAATTGTTTTTAGTACGTATATTCACCCATAATTGTTGTTGCATTGGGTAACTTACCAACGACCTGGCAGTATTGGCCACGGATGGTACCAGGAGCAGACTCAAGAGGGTTGGTGGCGCCAATCATGGCACGACCCTGACGGATGACGTCCTTGCCTTCCCAAACCATGGCAACGACGGGAGCCTACGTTTGAAAAAGATCAATATACACGCACACTTTAATACACCAACAAGAAAATATATTTGCCTTGCCGTTGGTCATGTAGTCAACAAGGCCGTTGAAGAAGGGACGGCCCTTCAAGTCAGCGTAGTGCTGTTCGGCGAGTTCCTTAGAGGGAACCATAGCCTTCAAACCGACGAGCTTGTAGCCGCGTTCCTCGAAGCGGGCAATGATCTTGGCAACGAGACCGCGCTGAACGCCATCGGGCTAATAATTTTTCGTCAATTTCTACATGTGAGTGTCTCTCTCTCTCTGGTGTGTTTAAATATCTGACACTGTACCTTGACGGCGATGAAGGTACGTTCGCTGAAGGTGCCCTTGACACCAGCAATAGGCTTAGAGTCGGCAAGGATGGGGGACTGGGTGCCTAATTTTTTTTGCCTTATTTTAGCATACTGCTGCTGCTGCTGACAGTAGTCGCACAAGCTCGATTGCTTACTTTGGAAGTAAGAGTAGGTGGCAACGCCAGCAGCGACGGCACCGGCGGTGGCGGCAGCAGCCATGCGGGAGCCAGCAGAGGCAGTGGCGCGGCTAGCGGTAGACATGGCACGAGCTGGATACACGAAATCAGCATTGATTGGTTACGTTGTCAATGTATAATTTTGTTGCTGTGACAGTTACCCTTGACAGTGTTGGAGGCAGGGCGAGCAGCTACTCGGTGATACTCAGGGATCAGTGGGTTTTATACATCAACGCGATCCAATATCATGGGTACTCACCGCGAACGAAAGCACGGGCGAACATTTTCGGTATAATCTGGGAAAGCAAAGAAAGAAAAAAAAGAAGGCCAGTGCCCCTGTCAACGCTCAAAAATAGGGCAACGACAAGTGCCCGCTGAGGCTGCTAGTCACAGCAGAAAATTTCGACTCCAGCATTACCTTTTACGGAAATAGCTGTTGATACAGTTGAACTGGATGCAAGTAGCATTGTCCATCAACATTGGATTATCATAGTTAAATAGCTTTTCTATATATGGAGAGTATAATCAATAACCTATGCACAGACAATTGAATTCTCTGCAAAAAACAAGATTTTGGTACGTCAAAGTATAAAGAGTATACGAACACAGCGAAGAAAGATCGTCATGTACATTGTTAGATACGCGGCAGAAATTCCAACGGTGAGTCGTAAGAATTAATGGGTATAAGTTGCAGACCGCGACGCATCTGTCCAAAATCAACGACACCACATTTTCCTAAATACAGTTCGCGCTCGCTATAGTGATCACACTGGCCGACCCGGAATGACAGGATAGCAGGTGTCTACTGTATATGCCGAATTCGCTTTAGTGAAATTCTCGCTATAGTGACCACATCGATGGTCTCCCAGGGTATTCACTACAGCGCGCGGGAACTGTGATATAAGTACACGCTTTCATTGATGTTCTTACATCTCGTAGTAACACTTACAGTATTTACAGCAAAAGGCAAGATCATGATTAATTATCCAGCAAATGCTTCGTATGTTTACACTTCAACAGTGCGATGTACCCAATGATTTCATATAGTACCTAACGTTTCAAACTGCAATTTGTTGAACTGAATGAATGGAAAGCAGTTAGAGTTGCTGCTATGGAATGCATTTAAATCCGTTATGGAGAAGAGGTAGTGATGTCATACACTGTATGTATTTATGGTGATGCGTCCAGAATTCTGGTCAGACTGAGTATGCGGTATTAGATCACTGTAGTTGATGATTGATAATAGGCTGGATCAATGTATCACGCAGATCTATTCTGTAAAGGAATATTACTAAAGTATCTAATAAATCATGTCACTCTCAGTACAGCTGCAAGATCAAATAGATGCTTGCTTCATCTAAGGTTTGTATGGAAAAACGTTTCGTACATGGAAAACTTTCTCATGGGCATTGTTGTAGAACATTCGTGGGATATACGTAGACCGTGGCGTGCCAGAAACTCAGCGGAAAGCTTACCCCTAATTTATCGTTCTAGCAAAAAAACAGAAATCAAAGAGAGAGATCATTTTCGTGGAAGGTTCAAGAGGCGACAGAAAGGTTCCCCCAAAGTGTGTACGAGGGAAGGAGGGGTCGGCCGCGTTGGGAACTCTAAATTTAAATGATGTCTAACTACATCCACGCCTTGGCCAACCCTGCCCAGGGAATTGAAGGTGACATATCTGAGAAACAGTTGCACAAAAGGCGGTCGTATTACGATCGTCGACTTGTTTTTTCTGGGGGGGGGGAGAATGGATGCTACCTTGGTCAACGTTGCTGCAGATGTAAAAGACCTCACTTTAGGTCCAAAAAAAAAAGGACAACCGAGCTTACGGAAGCTGATAACCGGTTTTGTACGGCTTATGGGCGGTTTCAGATAATATGTAGCAAGAATATACCTTGATGCGTGTTACGCTTCTTTAGCCGCTGGAAATAATAGCTGCGGCAGTGGCGAGGGGATGGACAACAGTTATTGGGCCAAACGGAAAAACTCGAGGCGGGGCAATATTTTCCCCTTTGTAAGCTGTATTCACGTCCTTAGAGCTAACTGCATCTTCCCCGCTAATCACAGTCTATCCCCAAAAAAAATAAAGATTTGTTGCCACAGCAACCGGCTGCCTCGTTTCCCCTCTCACTTGACAACACTATCTGTAGAAGCACAGCCGGAGAATATACTCGCATATTTCTGCAAAATGCACCTATATTTCAGCAGTGAGGCGGAGATGGATGAGGGTATGTAGAGCTTTTGGTTTTTTTTTTTTTTTTTTTTTTCGGGTCAACGAACCAATGACTTCCTGCTCCCCCGCATTTCGGGGTACCTCGTGTTTCACAGATGTGTTCTCGAGAGAGATGAGTCCCCCCGCCAAAACTACCGCACAACTTGCCGTATAAAACGCTCTGGTTCGCCAACACCCAATACTCCACGAGAAAAAAGTTCATTGACGTTTTAACTCTCTGCTTTTTCTCTTCCCCTCTCTTCTTTTGTTTCATTCCTCTTTCTTTTTCGCCGCCTTTTGCCATGGAAGAAGTTAAACAAATAGATGCTCACGTTGACCTGGCAGCGGCGTTGCTTCAACCTGCTCCTAGCAACCAGCACGCACAACAGAATAATAACAGCAAAAACGGCAGCACAGAGCAACCTGTCAAGGTTCGCAAAAAGCCCGGACGAAAACCGAACCCAGCATCTCCTGCATTACGCAAGGCACAGAACCGCGCTGCACAGCGTGCATTCCGAGAGCGCAAGGAGCGGCATTTGCGAGAACTCGAAGCTGCTGTCAAACAGATGCGAGAGCAGCGCGATAAGCTGCAGGCTGAAAACGATCAGCTAAAGAGCGACGCTGATATCCTACGATCCGAGAACTGGTATCTCAAGGGCATTGTCCTGACGCTGCAGCTCGTCTGTTTCCGGCACAACCTTGTCATTCCTCAGCACAGTCCTTACATGAACGAGGAGGCGTTGTCTCTCATGGCGCAATCTATTCCCGAACCGATATCAGCTTACATTAGTGCGAATGCAAACAACAAACTACCGATCCCGTCGAGTCTGCAAATGGAACCGGCCATCAGGAAGCCACGGGACCGTTACCTTTCTTCTGGGTCCATCGTCATTACCAGAGATGGTATTCGATCCGCCGACAGCAGCACCTGCTACCCCACGTCCATCCAATCGCCGCCAGGATTTGTGGGTGTGGATGGTGGCGGTGGAAATGGAAACCGACTGTGTCACTCACCCATGGATACAACTGCACATCCTCTCGACCTGCCCAATCTATCCCCTGTCATGGAATCCAAACAACAGCAACCCGAACCATGCACTCTCTCTCCTCCCAGACCTCTGGCTATCGAACCACTTACCTCCAATCTCGCTGCCGTGCAGACCCTGCGTCTCAGATTGCGCTTGCAGTCCGCCTGCGCACAGATGGATGCTGCTAGCTTTGCCATCCAGCCCACTATCTTACAGGTAAACAACAACAGCAGCAGATGGCAGCTGATTTAATGCCAAAAAATACTTACACATCACATATATGCGCACAGCTTACCATTCCACATGATCCACGCATCGACTTGATTCCCACACCACACATGCGCGACAGAATGATTCTGTTCCGAGACCTGTTTGATCTTGACGACTGTTTCCGATGTCTCATTGGCAACTCTATCTTCCACGGCGGAGATCCAGCCATCGCAGCCAACTGGGAACTCCCTCCAGAATTCTTTGACAAGTTTTGGTTCCTGACGATCGATTTCTCGCTCCAGCGTCTGACAAACAAATGGCGACGCATGCAAGGTTTGAATGAGCTCAAAGCGGGCAGAGAGGAGCAGCAGTGTGACACGGCAAAAGAAGAACAACAACAACAGCAAGACAAGCCTCGGCCGGCTGGGTTTACGGCTGAGCAGTTGGATGAAATAGCAGCAATGCTACGTAGCGAAGAATTTACAGGCCACAAGTCAAGGACCACAAACTATGCATCGTCTTTGGTCTCAGATACTTCGTCTTCGGGTTCAAGCTGTGAAGATCAAGCCTTCTTTGGACCTGTGCACTTGACAGATGGATACAATTTGTCATTCAACGACCCACCGTATCCGCATGCACCCTGGGACACTGCAACTACACCTGCAAGTCTCAAAGATGATGATTATGGTAATTGTTTTTTTTTTGATAAGCACTAACTCGCTTTTCAAATCAGTGATGCTAATTATTGTTTATTTACAGAGATGATGCTAGATAGCCTAATCAATACCGAAGAAGTATAGTCACTCTATACTTGCCATTCGCTTCTTCTTTTCATTCAAAAATGTGGGGCTGGGCCCCCCATTGTTCCTTATCCTCCCTCCCTTGTAAATGTTAATCGTCGTCATTTTTCTGTCTTTATCTCTCTCTGTATGTAAAAGTTATCCACCTCTCGCCCCTCAACCACCATTCACAATGCCATCATCGATAATTCATAAGCATAAGCATTCCAACCCGGTTTTATACTTTGATTGATTGATATATAAATCAAATGGATATGATTTAAGGATGTGTAGCGATAAAATTGCACCGTTGTTCAGAAAAGGAAAAGCAAAAGCAAAAGAAAGAGAAAGAGAAAGGGGGAAGCTATATTACAAGTACAAGCGACTGGTTTGATGAGATGAGGGTATCGATTGTGTAAAAGAAAAAAAACTATACATGGTAACTAGGATTTTTTGCGTTGCCTTTATGATCATGCAATGCCAGCTCGTATGCTTTCAAGTAATCGTACACAGGACCTTGATGGTTGTCCCTGGCCCAGCCTAGGGCGAATGCGCTTCGTATCATACGTAGGTTATATTCCTCCCTTCGAGGTCGACTCTTCTTGTTTTTCTGATAATCTTGCGCGGCATCCTGGATGGCTTGGCCCATATTGACACCACGTTCAAAAAGAAACGCATTGTATGTTTCCTGGCTTGTGACGACAGGTACACCGGTGTCACTGTCGCGAGCGACTTGGACGTGCCTCGTCGATTGAGAGTGTCGTGTAGGTCGATCCACGAGGAACTCCTTGAGTCCGCCAGCGCCCGTTGATATCACTGGAGATCCAAACAGCAAGCCCTCGGCTGCGACGAGACCGAAACTCTCCGTCAAGCTCGGCACAAAGACAAAATCAGCTGCAGCTCGGAACGTCACCAGCCAGTCGCGTTGCTCGCGGTCGGTCGACATGACGACTACGTGCTCTGGATACCGTGCCTGCAGAGCCTTGACCCACTCCAGCGGGTAATTGTTCGGCTGTCCAATTATTACAAATTTCATGTCATGTTGCACAAAATGTTGCACGGCCTCATCAAACATCTCCAACCCCTTGTTGTACTGGAAACGACCCACAAATAGAACAAGCGGTCGCTGGATATCTCGTTCTTCTAACCGTCCACGTCGAACCAAGTATTTCTTGGCTTTTTCTTTGGCAGATGTCACGTAATCCTTGGGCGACAGCGACATTTTCCACTGTGTACTATCCGTTTGGTTCTGCAACAATTGCCAGGCATGATCTGGGAAAAGCAGGTGGCGACTCTTGAGACGCTTGTTAGTGAATGGATTCAGCGAACCAAAATCGACGCCATTGGTAATGCCAAAGAACCGCGCTTGCTCCGCTTTCCGAAGAATGCTTTTCATCACTAGCTCCTTCAGATACATCTCCAGCCGACCTTCGACTATGTCTGCAGCCATGGTCTTGCTCACAAACGTGACGACATCCGCGTCGTCAATGCCGAGACTCGACATGAATACACGGTTGCCACGGCGATATTGTTCAATGTCAGTATCGTTCTTCTCTAAAAACTTGAATACGTTGTTGTACGTGTTTGTGTACTGCAGTTCGTCGAGATAATCATGCATGGTATAGACTATAGCCGGCGGGCGCGGGCCTAGTTGCTGATCCTTTTCATAGTCGCGCAAGAATTTTGCTACATATGCATTTGTTGCACCGTGCAAATGGACAATATCAACGTGACGTCGCGTTCGTTCAGGTGGTGCAAACAAGGATATCTCGTCGTTGGCTGTTGCTTGATGCGTCAGGAACTCAGCTACTGCTTTGCTGAAAAATTGATCTTTCCATTCTTGCGGTAAGCCCTTAGGTGTCGAATAGATACCGATCGTGTTCTTGGCACGGAATGCCAAACTGAAAGGTCGACGATTGCCAGGCCCGATCAAATAAACTGGAAATTGTGTCGTCTTCGTTTCTGTCACATTTGTATCCACTCCGTCCTCAACGACTGTCGTCGCGATATTTGTTGATTCCACAATGTGATATGTTTTCCAAACACGGAATTCGACAGGTACAAGGTTTCCCTCCTTGTCTCTGATATCAATCGTCAAATCGACTACCTTATGCGGTCGATAACGTTTCTTCAGAAATGAATAGTATGGCATCACAACTGCCGGCTGCACGATTCCGGTCTTCTCCTGCGCTGACGCCAATGCGGTAACAATCATGCCCATTCCACCCATCGATGCAACCGCAAACTCTTTGGTTACATGATACACCGTCGTGCCAGGTGGTGGTGCTACAGAAGAAGAAGGTAATGAATCAAGATGCCTGTATGGAAATGCGGGATACTGCTGCAATGCTAGAAGAAGAAAACCAAGAATATCAATACAATGTTGCACAATAAACGTTACTTTTCTCCTTACCAATGCGGATCTGTTTTGGCTGTTTATGTAGCAACGCTCCACCAAAGAAAATTAGGAATAGCTCAACGAGTCCCGTGGCAAATATTACGAGCAGCAGCAGCTTAAACCAACGTCTGCCTCGATCGAAGCAGCTAATATTGTGTCGGTTCGAAAGCGGAGGCCGAGATCGTCGTTTCCAGGGAGAGACGGTTGTTCTTCGGTGCACGATGGTGGAGTGGGTCAGCCAGGAATTGTCGACATCGTTGGGAGGGGGAGCCACCATGATCCGTTAAAGGAATGTAAAGCAGATCACAAGCCGTCGTCCCTCGTTTTCTTTGGAGAAAAGGAAGAGAGAAGGAGAAGAAGAACAACGTTGACAGCCGTTAACCCCGAATTCCCGTCCACCGGGCACTTGTTGCTGCTGGATTTCTTCCCGCAAACATTCGCACCCGTAATGTAACTTTTCATAAATGCGATATTACATTCATTTAGTAACAACCATTTATTTTTCTTCTGTTTCTCTGCTGTGGTTTCCTCGTCACCCAATTATATGTCCTTTGAATGCAAAGTAAGAGAACAACTAAGGAGCGCCGTCATGCGCGGCCAGCATACAAAGAAACTTATCTTTCAGTACAGGAAATAAACTTGCCAATATGAAACCTCGGTCGATAAAATTTGGGAAAATACGGCCATGATGTTTTAGCTGCTAGTTGCATTGGCCACTGTAAAATGCTACTCAGGAACTTTGTTTCGGGTTCCGCAAAATGTACATGCCATCGTTCTCTAGACCTGGAGGTTGTTTGTAGCAGAGCGCAAAAAGGCTTGCTCATGTACACATCGACTTTGTGCAAAGAAAGAATGTCGCACGGTCCACGCATATTTTCATGCGAAATTGGCTCTTCTATTCTTCTTTTTCGAAAGATGGTGATCCAAACCTTTGAATTATTCAAAACTTCCAAGCAACAGTAGAGTTGGACTTGCTACTAAGTCATTGTCAGGAGCTCAAGAATTGGATTTAAACATACGATATTGAACTTAACCCTGTAGCTATTGAAACGATTCGATCTGATATCTTAGAATGCCCTCGGTGTACAAACAGCGTACGAACAATGAAATATGGCTATTATTACCTTAACTGCTGAATATGTACATAGGAAAATAGTAACGATATCATTTTAGAGTATTGCTATTAAAATAATAATGAGAGAGAAAAGGTCGAATCATTGTTTAACCGATATACACTAGGCAGCATTTTTCCCTGTCATTTAGAATTCGTAAGTCTATATTGGGCAGTTGCAAACAGTAATTTGCAGGAAAGACGTCGGTTTTGAAGAAGCGGGCGGGGCCGCTGTGAAGGAGGAAGAGGTGGTTGTTCTTCACCTTTGACAAGCGCGAAATGGCACGTTGGACAAACCCACTTTTGCAGAGACTGCCAGCTAACTAACTAACGCGGTTGTAACTAGATCTTTTATTCGTTCTTTAAAACGCTTGTAGACAAAACCGTTACTGTGGAGTTGAAGAATGATCTGGCAATCACCGGCACCTTGAAATCTGTTGATCAATACCTCAACATCAAACTCGATAACATTTCAGTCGTTGACGAAGAAAGATATCCACACATGGTACGGAGGCGGCGGGCGTTGTGTATATATAGAACGAGAACGAGCGCCGGCTTATGTTTTTATACACGTAGGCATCAGTCAAGGATTGCTTTATCCGAGGCTCAGTGGTGCGGTATGTCCAGCTATCACCGCAAGACGTGGATACAGCACTTTTGCAAGACGCAGCGCGGCGCGAAGCAGCGCAACCGACAGGAGCAGCACAGCATGCAAGCGTTCGCGTCAAATAATAATAACAATAAATATATAGAGAGCAACAGCAACATTATCTTTTCCTTTTATTTTTGCGGCAATAAAGAAGATATCAATGTAGGAGCAATGCGTCTCTTTTTAGGTGCGCCGCCGCCATTTTCAGTGTTTGCAGAAGCAGTAGACATGGCAACGGTTGAGAGGGAGGGCTCTGGAATGACTCGTTTTTCAGGTCGAATTGGCTGCACGATGGGTTTCGCTGTAAGATCAGGTCTAGGCGGTGATGTTATCTCCATCATTTCTACATCAGGTGGTTGTGATTCCATTATCGTTCCTAACTCTCCATCTTCGAATACCACAGCTGAGCAATATCCGTCTGCAGAAGAGAACGCAAGTACTGTGCCATCTTGAGACCAGGTCAAGTCCGTGATAGGTGCAAAGTGCATGCCGGTGATAACGCAAATCGGTCGTGCTTGCTGTGTATCGTATATGTACACGCCATCTTGAGTTGCAACCGCGTAAATGAGACGATAAGGTAAATTAAATAAGCTAGATTTTTTGGAAGCGCGAAGTTCAAAGGTTTGAGGGCACCATCGCACTGCTATGGATGGCTTTGTATGGCTACTAGTATAAGCAATAGGCATTCTGATTAAATCGATGTTAGCTGACTATTCCCCTTTTTTGACTATAGATGTAGACATACTTTAACATTGCATTTCGCGGGTATAGGTAAGCACAGTTTGCATAGTCATCATCTTCAGGTGTGTTTTCGTCTGCTTGTTTGCATAAACCGGCTGGAGTCAACAGAAATGCTCCCTCATGGCTGAAAGAAAGACGCCGGAAGAATGTGACGAGGTTTTCATCATGATAGAGACGGAATGATGCTTCCCCATTCTTTTTGCTCATTCGAAGATGTCGTTTAGAGCATGTAGAATTGAAGCGAATATTTCCTTGTCCATCTTTGCGATATTTGTAAATAGCAACAGATCTATTGCAAGGCAAGGTTAGACAAACAATATTGATTTAATCAGCTGAAGCCACAAGATCATACCTGTCGCTACTCTGTGTGGCAACATATTGTCCCAGAGGATCCCACGCAACGCCTTGGACGTAATGCGTATGATCAGCAAAAACGTGGATGGGAGCTCCTACCGGCAAAAAGTTTAGATCTCTCTCTGTCTCTCTCTCTCCAGATCTTCCTAGCGAAAGACTACTTACTCTGCGCCACACTCCACACACGAGCCGTGTTATCAATAGAAGCAGTTATAAAGTATTCCCCACACGGCGACCACGCGAGATCATATATTTCCTTATTGTGACCGCTTTGAAAGATTCCGGTTAGCTTATCTTCTGGAATATGGAACTGGCTAGGGTGCTTACTAGAACATTTGGCTGACGCTCCAAGACTCCTTTTCAAACTCTGCATGTTCTCTTCCAAACGTATGCTGCTCTTTGCTTGTCGATCGCTTCCACAATATGATGCAAGCGTCTATATAGTAATGCGTTCAATCCTCTTTTCCAAGTTTTAAAATATATATATACTTAATCTTACCATCGCCAGCCGATGCAATGTATTCTCCTGACGGCGAGAACCGGACTACGTTGACGGGTGCAGAGTGCCGCTTCAGTTCGGAAAGAAACTCGATATGTACAGGTAAGGACTGAACTGCTGATCGCTTCTGTGAACTGCTTTGCGTGTTTTCTGACTCGCTGCGTCTTTTTATGCTCCATAACTGATCGTCATGTCAATGCTCACTGCTAGTTTGATGAACTCAATTATAATCCTACTAACCCGAACTGAAGTGTCTGCACCCGCACTTGCAAATCGAGAGCCGTCAGCCGAAAAGTCTACCGAGTATACAGCTTTTGAATCGTGCCAGTTGATTTCTAGAGTCTATGTAGGATGAATTGTAAGAACAAAGATCGAACTGCCAGCCGATCATTGTGTACCTTGGCTCTCATGTGTACGGTGTATCAAAAAAGAAGGACGGAGTGCGCGGATTGGGTCGCGAACTCGACGCGGCTTCGGCCATTCATTAAGGAGTACGCGACTTTTTTGATTTTGATAACGAACTTTATTAGTATGCAGTCATTTAAGATCCATTTACTATAGTGCGAGGTTTGCATTCATTTTCACCCAGGGGTTTGATGAAAATAGCATCGGGCGCGTGATCCCTTTCATCCTCATCAAAGGTATAACTGCTAGCAATAGCAAGCATCCGTCCATCGTGGCTAAAAGCAAGCGCCGAAATTTCATCCGGGAAGCGAGGCAACTGACGGATGCGCTTTCTATTGACACCGTCCCAGATGCTTACCGCACAATCCGACCCACCTGACGCGAATGTGCCGTAGCTAATGCAAGAAAATCAGTTAGCATACCCACTATCGATGTCTTTTATCTCTGATAAATAAGCCAAGTACTCACATCGGGTGGAATGCCAGAGCATTAACGGGATAAACAACTTCTGTATCATCAATCGTTTGGCGATGAGATTTGAATGCATACTTTTTTGCTTGTACTTCGGGTGACATGTCAAAGAATTCCAATGCGACTCTTCCTTCGATGGATGAGCAGGCATATCCTTTTCGTAAAACGTTAGTAAGAATCCAACAGTACATCCTATTCTCGTTTGGATTACCTTCGCCGTTTGGCATGAGTCTGATGGAGCGAAGCATATACTTAAGCGAGCTTTCTCTTTGCTGCCAAGGTTCCTTCATGTTTCTGATATCGTAAATATGAATGTGTCTGTTGGCCATAGCAACGGCAAGGTGGTTCTTGTTAAGATCCATGCTGAAGACTTTGTCTGGTAAGTCGAGTGTATTCTGAAGCGCTGTATCTGCCCGATCGTCCCATACGCTAAGCGTCTTATCCCACGATCCAGAATATATAGCACCTTTTGTGTCAAAAACGTCTTAGCATATTGATCGCTGGATATATACCAAAATTTACAATGAAAGTACCTGTTTCCGCTCCAAAGCACACCGCTCGCACAGCCTGCTCGTGAGAGCCTAAAGCATCCTGTGTTTTCGTCTCTAGGTCGAGTCTTTAATCGCTTCATGTTTAGCATACGGTGTTTTTCTAGTGCGTGCATCGGGTGGAACGCAAAACGCACCTGTTTATTTGGTTGTCGAGTCCACCGCTGTATCCAACATTGCCGTTTCCGAAGCAGCATGATAGTACGGCTCCTGTGTGATCAAATTGTCCTCGCGATTGGTTCAATTCGACATCGTACAGACGCACGGTCTAATCAACAAGAGAACGATCGGTTAGGAAAGTATTGATCGTACGTGTATTTATGTACTTGCCGTGTCCCAGGACGAGGCGAGCAGGAATTTCGAATCGTCAGGTTTGAATTGGATGCTGGAAATACCGTCCTTTGGTGGATCAGTCAGTTCAAACTGTGGGGGTGTGGAATCTTGCATTCAGAAAGTACACGCAGAAGTCGACAGAAGGATTGGACTGAGTTTCTCCAAAATTGATCCCAAAATCTTGGTTCTTCGTGCGGGAAAAATGATGATTGTTATTTTGTGGTGTGAGCAACGTACAAAGGATGTCGTTCGCCGACAACAAAGGGAAGCGTTGCTCTTTGGTAATAGTTATCATACATTTCAATGTTATCTATGACTGTATCCAACAGATGAGCCTGGCCGGCAAACACTCCAGGAGGGTCAGCAAAGGATATGGCGGTGATATGAACGTGGAAATGGTAGTAACTTGGCTGATAATGCACAAAAAGACGCATGTCCCTCTTGTCGAGATCGTATTTCTCTTTGACAAGCTTGTATGCTGTGTCACGGATATCCTTCAGTAAAGGCAAATGTTGCCTGTTCAAGGACCGCAGTGACAAGAGGTCGCTGCGCATGACAATCGCAACCCAATAGAGGGATTCTCGTGTACCGTCCCATTTCATATCTGGAAGTATCACAAAACCGGATGTAGGGTCGTGATTGTGGAATACCACACGCTCAGCCTCGGATTTGCCCTCGAGAATATTCCTCACCCATTGGGTGCGCTCCGGCGGTAAACTTTGTATGTACGGCAACGTGGTTTCTTTGTACATGGCGGGAGTTTCAACAATCATATGCCGTGGTTGATCCTCATACTTTTTGATGTGGAGTTCCGTTGCAGGATAGATCATTTTGATGCGCGTGTCAGCAGAGTCGAGGCGGACGTGTCCGACTCCCCAGCTGTAAATGTTGTTCTCATTGACATCTTGGAGATCTAGAGCATGACTTGCCAGCTGAGGAAAGTCTTGATCTTCATACTTCGTCTTTTCAAACGACAAAATAGCAGGTTCCTGGTTGATACGACCAAGCAGGTACGCGTGCTTTGTTCTGGTGTCGTGCGATAACACTCGTTCAAACTGGAAGTCTCGGAGAGCTTGCTGCATGGTACCTTCCAGAAACAGACACGCGACTGTTGAGAGAGATGGGACTTGAGTGCCACGAAAGGGCCAAGTAAAGAAAAAAAAGAGGGAACGAATTTTCGGGGGGACCAATTCCCACTTGCCGAGTTCACCTTTCCTTCTTCATCTCTCTCTCCCGTTTCCTAATATTTCTCTCTCTTTTTCTCCCTCCAATGGCTCCCATGCCCCACAAAAGTGCTTTCCAGCCGAAGGATCCACGGATAATCAATCTATACGAGGATGACGACGACGAAGACGAACTCGACGACTGGAGCTTAACCACAACGTCGGATGTGACACCCCGTCCGAGGCGCAGAAAGACAGGAACGCAGGCTCTCGTCGAGTTTCTCAACAATACTAGCCCGGAAGAGTTCCAGAAAGACACGCCGAAACGATCGTCTAATCTGTTCTTCCGCCGTCGCAAGAACAAACCTCCCCGCCATCCGCAATCGACTACATCATCTACGACATCTGCAGCAACTCTACCACCTTACAGACGCATTGATGCTCCCAATACTATTCAAAGGAAAAATTACGTTGAAATTATTCCTAATGCTATTGTACAGCGTGAACCTTCAACGTCGACGCGGAATATAAGCCGGACTCCCTCTATCACCTCCAACTCGGTTGTACGACGCAGTGTGATTAGCAATAGCGATCAGCAACAGCAACAACAGCAACAGAGCCCAATCTTGCCCACCAATAAGCTCTCGAAAAAACGGGAATCGAGTCTTTACAGCGACTCGTTGCGGCACTCGTTATCTATCAAGAGCTACGGTAGCAACAACTATGCATCCCTCCGCGGACGACCGTTAATGCGGCAGGACACTGATGTTACGTTGTCAACCAAAATGAGTGGCCCGCTCGCACGCCGCTCAAGTGAGCATACGTCCGGCGGTAACAATGTAGCGTATCAACAAATGCTAAGCTTTGCATCTGCCGAGCAGGATATATACGAACAACCGCAGCAACAAGAACAACAGCAACAGGAAGAACGTGAAATGAAAGCTACCGAAGCTTTGATCAATTCGTTACATGACGTGGACGCCGTGGAAGCTGCATTGATGCAGCGCCTCGAGCGGTTCCGTTTAGCGAAAATGGAAATACCCAGCGACGTTGTCGCTGCTGGCCTGGCAGCTGAGCATGTGCGTGCACTGCAAGTATCTACGGTCGAGCAGCAGGAACTGGATCTTCCTGGATTTGAGCAGAATCCAGACAAGAAGAATAAAAAGAGAGTCAGGCACATCCAAGTGCAAACCATGCCTTATGATCCACCAACGACGGGCCAAGAGACCACGCAGGTTGAACACGAATGTGCCAAATGCAAAGACAAACCGGACCATCCTCCAAATGGTGACCAGGAAGCTCTGATCCAGCAGCTGGAACAGCAGTTAGCACAGGAGAAAGCTGAAAGAAAACGGCTGCAAGCAACTTTGGATGAAACCTGTGACCATTTTGAGGTGCTCAGTGGATTAGCATACAAAAAATTGCGAGAATTGTGGGAGGAGAAAACACACTGGGAACATGCGTGTATCGAGTTGCGTGACAGATTGCTAGATGCCAGTCAACAGCAACCTCTTGATGGACCTATTGACGACGGGCTATCAGAATTTCCGAATAGTGATTACATTGTAGAAGAAGAAGAAAAAGGCAAACAGTAAAGTGCAAGTCAATACCATTAACATTGCTATTTTCATTTTCCATTTTCCATTTTTCATTTTCAAATGCAAGTACGCCCGAATTACAGCTCTCCCCGTTCAACTCACCCACCGCGCTCTTATGTCAGACTACTTTCACAAACCTCGATTCCCTACCCTGTTGGGACACATCAAAAAACCATTCCGGAGACCAGAGCCATTCAAAACCTTGTCTGTTATTCTGCTCAAGGTACGATGTCATTCGTGCTGATCCAATCAATGGGCAAGCGAAACTGAGTTCAGACTCTTTTAAAGCATAATCTCCTTGCTGCAGAGAATGAAGGCTTGGAGATCTTGGTGCTCGAAGTATCTGACAATCACTACTGGGTGCCTGCCATTGTACCGCCCGAGCTTATGCGGGCTAAAATTGGGTGAGTATTGGCAGAACAGGAGCGACGAGGAGGATATTCCGATATTGATTTGACAGATGATGATGATGATCTTCCCAGCGCGCACGATTTTGGACAGGAGCTGCGGAACCGCGAACGTACCATATTGAATCTGACGAATTATATCTGGGCACTCTACAAGCGAGGCGACAACATTGGCGTCGGCATTATCATCCGTGATTTTGATTTTCACCTGCAAGCGCAAGAAAATGTTAATCGAGGACAGGATTTGGCGTTTGAGCCAAACGTCCAACGATGGCTAGCAGAAAGCAGGATGCTGTTCCCTGGGTAAATACGACGATTAGCCAGCCATTAGAAAGAAATGTAAACTGAAAACCATATGGATAGAGAGCTACCTGAAACTTTCTACAAGAAAATGATGCCCATCAAACTGAGCAGAGGTATGTTATACAGCGCGAAGATGGTGTAACGTATATTTTACCTGTTTGAACCGTAGAGTTAGTAGAAAGCATCCGTATATCTTGTCCAGTCATGGGCTTTTACATGCTTGATCACTACGGCGAGTTACCACCCATGGTACGATGGCGCTGCTGAGTATCATCAAAAACAACACAGTATCTTAACAGGACTCTGAGTATTAGGTCAAGGCAGAGTTGTTGGAAGAAGAAGAACTCGAAGATATGGGTGATTCATCATCTCGCCTTTCACTGCCGACGAAAGGACAAAAACGCACGATCACTCGGAAAAGGCAAAGAGATCTGGAAGACCACGAGAAGAAAATTATGAAAAAGAGAAAAAGGGACGAGAATCCAGTAACCGAGCAAGAGCTGTTGCAACAGTGGGAACAGATAGATACACCTGTAGGCGGAAGGGTTCCTTTACGGTATGCACTCCAGCTCGAACTGCTGGAAGGTAACGAATGCTATCTATCTCTCTCTCTCAGTAAATTTCGAGGAAAATCCCTTTTCCTTCTAACATTTCATCATCTAACAGTTGTTTCGGACCCTGATGAGGAAATGGAAGAAGCACCAATGCAAGATATCCCTGTTAGCAATAATGCTGAAAAATCAACTACTGCCTCCCCCATCCCATTGCAAGGAAAAAAAGCAGCAGCAGCAGCAGCAGACCAACATGCAACAACCATGGACAATGTATCAACAAAGGGTCTTGCGACTACCCAGGAGGCAGAGCACCCTTCGATGCAAGTACCGAGACCTGAGGAGACGCAAGAGGAGCAGCAGCAGCAGCAACGTGAGGAGGAGGAGGAAGAAGCAGAAGAACAGGAAGATCTATTTCAGGATGCAGTCGAGGATCCCTGCCAGCAACGGAGTCTCATGTCCCAATGGTACATGCAAATGGTACAAAGACTTGGAAATATACCGCATTTTGTTTAGCATCGCTTTTTGCGACGTTCGTCTTTCGTTTTTCCCATTGGACGTGTGGGCTCATTGAGGAGCGATGGTATATTGACAATTGCCATGATTTATGTACGCTGCTGGTGGTTGCACCCGACGTAACACGGAGGCAAGGGGTGCCTTTTGGTGGGGAGAGGAAGGGATAGCTTTTTTACTTACACGAACCGAGTATTTATTGTTGCTAAATATGAGTGTTAAAAAACCTAATATGATTTTTCACGCAGAAGGGAAAATTAAGCGCATTGTACATTTGATGCCCATAAAATTGCAAAGCTGTTGTAGTACGAGGAAGATGATGTTTACTTTTTTCGTGTAAGTCCAGGAAAAGGTGTGTTTTTCTCTTCTTTTTACTGCAGAGATCGACGGAGAGAGAAAGTATTATTTACGAGGAGATGTTTGTTGTTGTTTGGAAGGTGATGTATGCATTAGGTAGAGCAACAGGACTGTTGAGGGTCCTGGAGCGTGTAGTAATAGATGGAAGATATTCTTCTTCTTCTTTCATAAGTAAGTATCTACTCCGTATGGACGGACGTGCGCAAAGGGGTGTTGCTAATGGAGGGAGGGAGTGACAGAGAGAGAGCGCGTGTGTAAGGGTAAAGTGGGAGCGGAAAGTCGTGACAACGGAAATGCAAGGCGAAGAACAACAATAATAAGGCTACTCGTTGTGATTATATGTATATAGTAAGTAAGGAAGGAAAGAAGGAAGGAAGGACAGACAGAAAGGAGTAGAAAGAATACGAGAAGGAACGGAGAAGAGCGAATAATAGATATAGAATAGAAGAGGATTATTGAGCCCATACGAAGGAAGGGAAGTTAGAAGACAAGGCTACCCTGGTGCTGCTGTTGTTGTTGTTCAAGGTAAACTTGTGCTTCGCGAATGGTAGCCATGAGGAGGAGTGCATCGCCTTGCTGCTGTGTAAATTGAACACGCGTGAATGTCTGCTCGGCAGACGGAAGAATAAAGTCCATGCGGCATTTGACTTGCTGTGTCTTGCCAGCTAAAAATATGCGTTAGAATGCTAAAAGGATTGAAGCTACTAGTTTCTGATGGAAGTTACCTTGGTTTTTGGACTTGATTTCAATCTTGTAGCGCGTGCCATGCTTGTCCGTCTTTTCGTAGAATCTAACCTCAGCAACCTTGTTCATGACACTGTGCAGAGACTTGAGAATTTGGCATATCTCAGAATCGTACACAGTGAGGTAGCAAATCTATCGTAGAAAATTAGCATTTCACATAGCAGCAATAAGACGACAATCCAGATGTCTTCTTATTACCTTTGGCTGCTTGAAGAAGAAGAGGTTCGACAGCCAAGACGTTTTTGGAGTCACGGGCGAGGGACTGTAGACGGTTGTAGCGGCAGTGATTGTAGAGCTGTTGGATAAGAGACTAGGAGGATGGATATCGGAGCCACGGCGGTCAAAGGATTGGATCGAGGAGGCCTCGCTCACTCGACGAGGAGTAGCAGCTTCCTTGACGCCCGGTCGATATTGTTGCTGCTGATGCTGGTGCTGTTCATGGTGCGTGCTGCTGCTACTGCTGCTGCTACTGCTCAACGTGCTGCCGTCTGAAAGTGCAGGAGGCGGGGATAGCTGCGAGTCATTATTCACATCGAAAACAGCGAGATCAAGCTCCTTGCGTTGCTGACGACGATGACCGCTTAGAGTAAACGCAAACTTGCGTGCATCGTCGACGCGGATAGACAGTTTCTTGGGGTTGACGGTGCTTGAGCGTCGATCGTTCAATGGATCGACCTTGCTGTTACGGGGTAACAATGAATGTCGCAGGGACGACTTTGGAGGCGGTGTGGGTATCTCAGGGTCCTTGACTTTACCAAAGGGATTCTTGCGTCGCAAGGTACCTGTTAGAGTGGTGCCCTGATGATGCTGTTGAGGAGAAGCAGGCTTCGTTGCATGCGTTTCATCCTTTTGTTGCTTGCTCTGACGACGGGAGGTTAATACACCACGGACTCGCTCGTAGAACGTCTGGCTCTTCTTCATGCCAGTCTCAGGTGGAGGCGAAGGAACAGGCAGGGGCAGCGGTGGTGCTGGTTGGTCCTGCTGCTGCTGCTGGTAATGTTGCCGACGGATACTGACTGCAGAGTAACGGCGATTGACTGTCTTGTCTGGGATCCAGGGCACACTTGGTCTTTGCTGAGGCTTTCGTGTATGCTCTGTCATGGACATACAACGTCTATCACGCTGGTTGACAGTGCTGTAGCGGCGGAGACGGTTGTCATAATAGTCATCGCTGTCGGACATGTCTGCGTCGTCATCGTGATCGACCTGCCAGTATCGCTCTGCATGCTGCTGCAAAAGAACGTAGACAACTTTTTGCATATTGTGCCTGTACATGCAGCAGAAGCAACCATGTTAGTAATCGGGTCAGAAAAAAAGAAAAAGAGAAGTCAGGGCGCTTGCATACTCTTTGCTGATCAGGGCTCGCACCACTGCATCATCGCTAGACTCTCCCCAAAGGAACTTGATTGTCTCCAGAATACGGTCATCAATCTCTGAAGGGTCAGAAACAGGGCGTCCAATCTGGCTAGGAGAAGGAGGTATGGGTAAATTGGATGTATCAGGCTCGGATTCAAGGAACCAAGGGTGTTGCTTGATTTCGTCCATCTGGGATATTCCTTATTGTTAAAGAATATTGGTAACATTACGCGCAACATGACTGTTTACTTACAGTAAGACGCTTGTCTGCATCTACGACAAGAATACGGCGGATGAGATCCTGTGCGTTGTGGGAGATACTGTCGGGCATCACGTATTTTCCTGCTTTGACCTGCATCCAGGGGAAAGGAATATCGGTGAGACGAGTTGATAAATTGATTGTGCAGTAGGATGCAATGAGCTAAAATGACGAACCTTCTTCAACAGCTGACGGATATTGTCATCATCGAACGGCAAGTGGCCAGTCAAGAGTGCAAACAAGATGACACCGCAGGACCAAATATCCGAAGCTGAACCATTGTATGGAAGACCCTACATGTGGAAAGAAGAAAAAAATTAATACTTCCATATAATTGCTTTGTTCCCATCTTTTGCCCTTACAGCCACAATCTCAGGGCTGGCATAGTGAGGAGATCTAAAGGATTGTTGCAGCAGTGTTAGGACGCGGGCAGTTTACACACGCGCAAAAGAAAAAGGGAAGGACTTGCCCGCAGCTTGTTTCGAGAAGCGATCCTGCAGGCTGCAGCGATGCCATGCCGAAATCAGCAATCTTGATGTTGTTATGCTTATCCAGCAGCAAGTTTTCTGGTTTCAAATCTCTGTGGCTACACAAAATTGGTGCCCCAGTTAATATAAGTTATATTATCCAGGAAACAAACAATAAACGATTTCTAGAAACAACATACCAGATGAGATGGCGATGACAGTAGTCCAAACCAAAAATAATGCGCTGGAAATGTTTCCGGGCTTCCTTTTCGCTGAGACGGCCCTTGCTGACCAAGTACTCAAACAGCTCACCGCCTTCGACGTATTCCAAGATTAAATGTCTAGTTTTTTTTTATATCAGAAATCTTCTCGTATGCCTGATTTTTGCAAATGTAATGTTACTTACAAGTCTGGTGAATTATCATCATCGATTACGTCGATTAAAGACATGACATTAGGGTGGTTGATAAGCTTCATAATGGCGATTTCTCTGCGCACGGCCTTCTCAATAGCTGGGTTTTGCGCGAGATGCGCCTTGCTAATAATTTTAATAGCGACCTCCTCGCCAGTGATGCGATGTACGCCAAGTTTTACGCGGCCTAAGTAAGGTATTAGTTAATTAATTTGAAAAGAAAAAACTCGGACAAAACGAGTATCGCAATAAAAGGCCATGTTTACCTGAAGCGCCCTTGCCAAGCGTCTTGCCCACATAGTAGTCACCAATCATCCGACGCGGTTTCGTGCTGCATGTAGATAAAGCTGACGAGCTCTTGCGTCGATCTCTTAGGGATTTTGTAGATTTATTTCGGTTCAAAATAGTAGTAGGAATCGACGTCCGTCGAGTAGTATTAGGTGCACTTGAACGCCTGTATCCGGCCTGCGGATTCACGGGTGGTGTGACAGGCGAAGGGTGCTGGTAATAACGCGAGTGATCATTATGATTAGGAATCGATAACGGGTGTACGGCTGCTGTATGCATTATAGGAAAAAGTAAGTATAGTAAAAAGACAAGCGAAAGAAGAGAAAGTTACAGGCTAATCGAGTTTTACTACATGACAAGAAAAAAAATAGGGGATTCACTCAGCTGGCCAACTTGCAAGGGGCGGGTAGGGCAGAAAAAAAAGAGGTGGACACCCCACTACTAGCTTGGGGAGAACGTGCTGAAAGGGAGCGACATCATCCCCAGCCAGCAGTGTGTATTATCTCCCCCTTTGTTGCTGGATTCCGCCGACAACAATCGCATTGTCTTTATTTGGCATTAATTCATATGCGGAAATCTTTTTTACATTTGCGACAGGTTCTCCAGCGTTGCCAGGTATTGAAGCCGGTTCGTTAACTGTGTTTTGAATGTCGATGCACTGTCCGCCCATCTCCGCAGTTGCATGAGCTCTTGTTCACCGTGGATATAGAACCATCCGCCTTGTCCAATCACAATGACGCCGAATGCCCAGTAAGGTTCACTGTTGCGGGTTGAATCTGAGCCGTTGTTGCAACCAACGAGGTCATTAAATATCCAATATTCATTGCCGTCATTGTCGCGCCAACTCGGGGCTATTCGTTTACTGGATCGGAGCACGTCCATCATGTAGCATAGCCGTTTCTGCTCCAGAGCAACCCGATCTCTTCTTAGCTGTGCATCGAGCGTTTGAGCCTCTTTTGGATCGTCGATCTTTCTCCTTTTCGCTGTAAGCTGCTCCACTTCAAGGTCTGCTCGTTCTTTCCGCAACGTGGCTTCTTTCGCTTTCAGGTCCTTGTTCTCCTCCATCAGGCTTTTGCGAAGCGAGGAATCCAACAATAGCATGTCGCACATGAGCTGTACTAGTTGAAGTTCGTGAAGCGCTGTCCGTCGTCCTTGAATAATCGGCACTGTAAAGTCGGCAGCGTTTAACAATTCAATGATATCGTCCCACTGTGTGGTATTTAAGCCTTCCGTCTCGACTATACTCTCCAACCCGCCATCCTCGCTAATTTCGTAATATTCACACCATGATCGAAACATTTGGTTGCCTAATTGCGATATGTATGCATTGTGTTCCGCTTTCCCAAATACATCAAGCATGGATTCTTTAGCCCTCCGGATGAGTTGCACAGCAATGTGCGATGCCAGTCGTTTGGTTCGCCATTTGCCTTGTACGTTCTGTAGGTTGGAGGTAAATCGGATATCATCCAACCCAAAATATCGTCCAAAATGGAACACGAATTCTCGTATCTGCAACCGGATCCAAAGCTCTTCCTCGGAATACAGCAGCGTGATCGGTCGCATTTTCGGTGGATCGATCGGCTCCGCTTTTCTGAATGATAACTGCCTAAAAGGACCCGCGAATTAACAACGCCGATTTATGAATATGAACGTATCTTTTTGCCATTTTACATTTTCTCTCTGATATCCGACGTTAGGTTATTTTTCGGCCGTTTGCATTCGCTTTAGCTGATCGTGAGTCTAGTTGTATCAATGACAGCTGAGATTATGTCTCGCTTACTCGCAAACACATGTTCCCCTATATGAGATATTAGCAAACCACTGTTATACAGAAATTCATTTACTTTTTCGCTCACCTGCATATTGGACATATCCAGGAACAGAGTTGTGTTTCACAAACTTTCTCTCCATAAATTGCATCCAAACATGAAATGCAGAACTTGTAATCGCATTTCCGTCTGGTTTTCGGGTTTACAGAGGTGCAGGGAACGCGCCGAATGGCTAACTATATAGTAAACAGGATTTAGAGGATACATACTTTGCTCTTCTTGTCGGTCACCTACGTCGCACTTTTCAGGTGGACACGGAGGAGGGTGCTTATCGTGGTATCGTAAGCAGACTGCCTTGTTGACCCCTTGTTCTATTTTCAGATAACTTACATAGCATTTTGCTTGCGATGAAGACTTTTTAAGACTCGCATTCCCATCAATGATCTGCAGTTGCCTTTGTCCTGATCGCTGTTGATCTAACTTTTTGTCGGAAGAAGCTGTCGCTCTTCCAAAGCAAAGCCTAAGCTCATGGAACATTAAGGAATGAATGACGCTAAGAATTGCTCCACGTTGCCATTTACTTTGTCTGGTAAAATGCCTTGGGCTTAGTGCCTGCGCTGCTAGTGGCCATGAAATCGAAAAACAGTGTGCACGACGGCTGCGCGTTAACCCTGCATTTCATTCACAAATCCCCGCAACGCGATTTTTCGTGCAACTCAGATTTCTCAATAATGCGTCTACACCATGCTGCCATATTGTATAGTGGATAACGAAATGAAAAGAAGTTGATTTGTTGTGTGGCGGCTCCGTTAGATTGTTATCCAGGAAACAAAGATTTATGACCTTCATTTCGTCAACCTTTTTCTGGATTCTTCTCCGTTTTCAGTCTGATATCTTTCCCAAAGAAGATGGAATGCAGCCTGAACGCGAGTGATCGTGCACGCGTGGTCTGGTTTGAAGTCAGCTTGTTGATCTTGAGATGGACGCAAGGTGCGGTCCAATGCAGCGAAGCCTCGCATCAAAATTTTGTTGACTCTCAAAACCAATATTTGTGTGCGGGTATAAATTTGATATGCGTTATACATTATATTATTATTACTAGTTGATAATATCTCGATTTAATAGGTATACCAGCACTAGATATAATGTAGCAGTTTAGAAAGAGATTCAGGACGACAAAAGATACAGAGATGCGAAGGTAGATTGAGTGGTACAATGAGCACAACGATAGTAATATGTGCATTATTTTGCCTGAGCAGCATTCCTACAAAGAAAGAGGAGTTAAAGTAAATCAGCATTCTCATAATCCCAAGTTACGTTCCATAGCATTTTCTTTGAAATTTACATGGCATCCAAGTGAGCCTTGAATCGCTTGTTGATATCCTGACGCTTAATCTTTTGAGCTGCAGTAACCAGACCCTGGAAAACAAAACTCGAGTTAGATTTAATCTATAGCTTTCACTGTTTACGTCCATTACCGAATCGACGGTCCATTCTTCAGGGCAGAGGTAGATGTCAAACAAGAGTTCAGCAGGCTTGAGACCAGCCTCCTTTCCTTGATCCAGCAAAGATTTGAGCACTGCTTGCTTGACTTGCTTGTTGCTGCAAATATCTTCCCAGTCGTTCGATTCGACGCCGAGACTCTTGGCCAGCTCGCGGACGGCTGGCTCAGCCGGCACAACGGTGGCTACAGGGCGAGCACACAGCGAGTCACCGTAAACGCACAGATTGTTGACGTGGATGCAGCTCTTGTATACAGACTCTAATTTTTCTAAAGCAATGTACTCACCGTTGCTCAACTTGACAAGGTTCTTTTTACGGTCGATAATTGTGAGCGTGCCGTTTGCATTCCACTCTGCAATGTCGCCTGTCTGCAGCCAGCCGTCTTCAGTCAACGTTTCCTTTGTAACGTCGTCTCGTTTCCAGTAACCCTTGGTAATTGCCGGTCCGCGCACCCACACTTCACCTTGCGGCTTCGGGTTGGTTGAGAAATATCCAGCATCTGGCACGTCTACAAGTCTGAGCTCTACGCAAGGTACCGGACTTCCCACATGGCCGTAGCCAAACTGTTCCGGCAGCATGATGCCACACATGCTAAGAATAGTGAAGACTTAGAAACGCAGTTCTCCTTACTAAAGTCATATAGATATCCTTACCCGCAGCTTTCTGTCATTCCATATCCTCCCAGGATCGGACACAGTGTAACAGAAAGGAAGCGTTGAGTTTCGATCGAAACGGGTGCACCGCCAGACAAGGCGAACCGAAGTCGGCCGCCGACTTGCTCTCTGATTTTGCCAAAGACCGTCTTGTCGAGGAACGCAGTAGGCATGTGCCGCTCTAGAAGCCACGCTTTGGTAGCAAACGCCTTGTGGAAAATCGACTGTGCCTTGGGTGACAGTGCGTTCACTTTGGCAAGCACGCCCTTGCGGATCGATTCCCAAACAGCAGGAACGCCTGTCATGACAGTCGGGCGGAACTCCTTGATATCGCCCTTGCAGTTGCGCACCGAAGCATCCGTTAATGTCTTGGGAGATGCATAGCCAAGCGTCACGCCCCAGAATATACATAGGTTCTCGACAACGAACTCCAGAATGTGTGCAAGTGGAAGGTACGCTAACATGGAATCTTTTGAAGTCACGTGGTGTCCTAGAATCTTGTTGACCGCACCGACTTTACTCCATTTAATACCGTGATACAAATGAATAAATGTAAGGGCTACTTACTTGCGGCAATAATGTTGCTATGCGTGAGCATGACGCCCTTGGGATTACCGGTGCTTCCTGATGTATACATAATCTATATAATCGGTTCCAGGTAACTCCAGATCACTCATCACAAGATATTGGTGCACTGTGTGTGTATGTACTTACGCAGCAAAGATCCTCTGGCTTAGGAGGAACAGGATCAACAGGCTCGGCGCGACCGCGTCTTACCAACTCATCAAACGACAACACTTCGCGCATTCCTTCGAACCGAATATCGTCCAGAATATTATCTGACGCTTCGCCGTGGTAGATCACACATCGACATGAGAAGCACTTGTCGATAACTTTGGCCACAACTGGTAGAAGCTCTGCAGTTGTATAGATCGCTTCGACCTCGGTTTCCCGCATGGAGTGCAGTAAACCCTCCTCTCCAAGCGTCTCGTATGCGGTAACAATGGTCATATTTTGTGTGAATAATCCATGCGCAACGCATAACCAGTGAGCACTATTAATTACAGTATCTATCAGCTTAAGATTCTACTATCCTTTGACAATCATTGACCTACTTTGTTGCTGAAAAGATTTCGACTTTGGCGTGTTCTTTGAGACCAAGTGCTCTGAATCCCTGACCAATTTCGTGCGCGAGCTTTTGGACGGACAGGTAGCTCAGATACTGGTATCCAGAAAGCTGGAAATACTTCCACTTCTTTTTTGTCTTTTGTTCCTCGCCATTCACAACCTTGACGACTTCCTTTTCTTCTTCAATCACTTGCTCAATCTTGCGGTATCCAAACGCATGCTTCTTGCCAAACTTGTTTGCGCTGTATGTGATCACGTCGTAGAGCGTTCGCACGTCGTCGTGTGGGGTCTCCACAAGCTTGTCGGGCGAGTACACGCAGCGTCGGATACGTCCACCGTTTGATTGCTCAGGTCCAATCTCTTCTGTGAAGTTCTTCATCGTATATATGTGCGTAAGGAAGGGGGTGCGAACAACAAGAAGAAGAACAACGAGAAGGAAAAGAAATGATATATACTCTACTGTGTCCATCCTTTCTCTTCATCGCATTTTCTTTGTAATACGTACGAAATTTTAGGCCTCACTGTTCATATGATTTTCTCAACTCTATTTAAGCGCGGCATTCTTGCATATATATTTGCCCACTTGTGTGATTTAAATTTGTTTACACTATCCGCATGTAGCTGTGAAATGCAGTTGGCAGATTGATCCTAGCACTCGGGCTGCCCATAGAAAGAATAAAAAAATATGTATATTAGATAAATGCGCGTCGCCCTGGAAACGCTAAAGTTGCAATGTGCCTCGTGGAACCTGCCTTCAAAAGGTACAGGTTGGGTGGTCGGGGAGCGCTTGAAACAAAAAGGTATTTAAATGTGGAACCCCGCGAATGGTATGGTATGGATCCGTGCACTCTACGGTGAAAAAAAAATTAGCGAGAAGACTGCTTATTACACTATGGTGTGGGATTATTGTTGCTGTAATAGTCTAAAGTTGTAATACAAAAGTGGTCAAGAATGAAGAATGATTAGGGGGCAGGGTATAGAGTCTTTTTCATTTTCATTTGTTTCGTTTTCTTGACAGCGAGCGTGTCAGTTTGCGAGTAGAAGACGTGAGCGAAGTAGCAGACGGTGAAGAAGGAAGAGGAGAAGAATTTGAGCCGAATCCGACCAAATCTTCGCCCAAGCAACCCTTGTCGCGTTCAATGCCGACAGTCGACCATTCAGAGCCATAGTGGTGGCCGGGATAGACCACGACTCGATCGTCCAGCGCGCCCAGCGTTTGCCGTAATGTCTTTTCCATCACCTTTTTGTCTCCGCCAGGAAGATCTGTGCGACCGCAAAATCCACACAGCAGCGTATCGCCTGCCAACAATCGACAATCATTCACTAGAAGCGATTGGGAGCCGGGAGTGTGTCCAGGCGTCGGTATAAAGCGGATACGCGTCCTGCCGATTTCTAAAACCTCTGTCACTTCCGTACATGTTGATACGAGTTTGTTTGCAGGTATGCCCGGGTTGCCTTGGCGAATATACTCGATATCGTCAGGATGTACGTATGCTTTGATGTGTGGCAGTTTTTTCAGTAACGTGGCGAGCCCTGGAATTTTGATGGGCAGTGTGTCGTACGGTGCCGGGGGAGACCCGCCAACGTGATCGAAATGGTGATGAGTTATTGATGTCGCAACCACGTTGTAACCTAATTCATCCACTAGCCGCAATATCCCGTCAATATCCCAGCACTGCCCTAAGATGTAGTTACATGAGCGAGACTGTGTGCTTAATATCATCATCCCGGTATACTTGCCGCGTCCACCAACACACAACTTTTCGTCTTTTCATCCGCTACAATGTAAATAATATTGCGCATAACTCGAGCAAACTCATAGATGCGGTTCTGTATGGGGTTGCGGAAATGCCGCTCTGTTGCAATATCACGTCCTGCCATCAACTGGATAATCGACAAGCCCATTGTCTGATTGTCCTTTTCCAAAAGAGCTTTAGCGACGCGCGAGCTAATTTCTGTATTGTCTGGATCCTACACATAGCAGACTCGGTAAAAAACAGAGATCACACAATACTCTTTAAGGGCCTTGCTACTACCTTTTCCAGTGCATCCTTGTAGCATCTTATAGCATCATCGTATTGCTGGATCTTCATGTATACCTCGCCCAGACGGAAATAACCCTTTAAGAAAAATATTATATATCGCGCGTTAGAATGGATATTGTCTTTTCTCCTCCTGATTGCTTGCCTTGGCCCAACTCGGTGCTAGCCGAATAGCTCGAGCAGCGTCATCTCGAGCTTCATTGTAGTTTTTCATCAGCAAGTAGCAGACGCTTCGGTTCGAGTGCACGAGTGCGACGAACTCATTGCTTGCAGTGCCGGTGCAATCGTTAATGACCCTTGAGTATTCCTGGATAGCTTCTGCGTACAGACGCCGTTCATAGAGCTCGTTGCCGCGACAAGTCCACTTGTATGCCTTGTCATTTGGAGCCGGTGGAGGAGTCATATTGTTGAAATAGCAAGAAAAAGGAAGTAAAATTCATGGTTGCACAGCTGCTGAAGCCGGCTCTCTCTCTCTCTTCTTTTTTCTTTAGGTTTGTTTTTCCCCCCAATATGTACGAAAATTGGAGCAATGACATGCAGCACCGCATTTGCATGCTCAAGTGGTACAAGCTGAAGGATGTCTTGGTTTACATTCATACCATTCAACATCGCCTCGTGGATGGCAAAACCTGGTGCGCTATCCCCAAACTGCAAGACTACCCGTGTCCCGCCAATGAATCCTTGCGGTTCCCAGAAAAAGATGCGTACATTTGCGAAGCTGTCGGGGACTGGAGCTCTATTTTCTGCAAACTGCAGCTTTTGCTAGGCATCCTCAAAGATCACAGCAAGTTGTACGAATATTATCCCGGAGTACATTCGGTGGGAGAAGTCGAAACGACGATTGTCGATCTTACTCATGATATATTGCAAAACATTGAAATCTTCAAGGATATCTTCACTCGAAACTCGTTTGAAGCGAGATACAGTCTTGCTTGGAAAGATTTTAGATGATCAGCAGCAGCAGGTTTACTTATTGATTGCAGATGTGTGTGACAAACGAAAAAAAAAAAAAAAGAAAATGAAGGGAATAAATCAAGCACATAAAATGTTGCTTTGCAATTGGTATTTATCTAATCTTCGAGAGGCTGTTCCTCCTCTTCTTCGAGGTATTCGTCTTCCTCCAACATCTCTTCTTCAGCGGTAGCTTCCTGGTACTGTTGGTATTCGGACACAAGATCGTTCATGTTGGATTCGGCTTCAGTGAACTCCATTTCGTCCATGCCTTCGCCGGTGTACCAGTGCATGAAAGCCTTGCGACGGAACATGGCAGTGAATTGCTCGTTGACACGCTTGAAGAGTTCTTGGATAGCAGTGCTGTTACCAATGAAAGTACCAGACATCTTGAGACCAACAGGAGGGATGTCACAGAGCGAAGTCTTGACACTGTTGGGGATCCATTCAACGAAGTAAGACGAGTTCTTTTGTTGGACAGCCAACATCTGGTTCTCGACTTCCTTGGTCGACAATCGACCACGGAACATGGTGGCAACAGTCAAGTAACGGCCGTGACGAGGGTCGGAAGCAGCCATCATGTTGCGGGCATCGAACATTTGAGCGGTGAGTTCAGGGACGCTCAAGTTGCGGTATTGCTGAGAACCAAAAGCGGTCAAGGGGGCAAAACCGACCATGAAGAAGTGAAGACGAGGGAAGGGAACTAATCAAAATAGTCAGTGGATGGTCATTTGTGTGAGACCAAAATCTCTTTTTCTCTCTTACCCATGTTGACGAACAACTTGCGCAGATCAGAGTTGAGCTGACCGGGGAAACGCAAGCTGGTGGAGACACCGGACATGACGGCGGAGACGAGTTGGTTCAACTCGCCGTAACCAGGGTTAGTGAGCTTCAAAGTACGGAAGCAGATATCGTACAAGGCTTCGTTGTCGATACAGAAAGTGGCATCACAGTTTTCGACCAACTGATGCACAGTCAAAACAGCATTGTAAGGTTCCACAACAGTGTCTGACACCTTGGGCGAAGGAACCACGGAGTACGTGCAGAGCATACGATCCGGGTACTCTTCACGGATCTTGGAAAGCAAAAGAGAGCCCATACCAGAGCCAGTACCACCACCCAACGAGTGTGCAAGCTGGAAACCTTGAAGGCAGTCTGTGTGCTCGGCTTCCTTGCGGATGATATCCAAGACAGATTCGACAAGTTCTGCACCTTCGGTGTAGTAACCCTTAGCCCAGGAGTTACCGGCACCAGATTGACCATATACGAGGTTGTCTGGACGGAAGAGCTTGCCGTAGGTGCTGCCACGGATAGCATCCATGGTTGCGGGTTCAAGATCAACGAGAACGGAACTGGGCACACACGAAGAAGAAATGCTGTCAGTAACTGCGCGACTTGCCACAGCATCCCTTGCTTACCGAGGTACATATTTTCCAGTGGAACCTTCGTTGTAGTAGACCTGCAAGCAAGGAGCGACGGATAAGTTTTTTTTTACACTTTAAATATTCCAAAGGACTCTAAAGGGACTACTTGCATTAATTCTTTCGAGCTGCAGGTCGTTGTCACCGACGTATGCGCCAGAGCCGTCGATGCCGTGCTCTTGGCTGATAGTTTCCCAGAACTTTTGACCGATCTAAACATGTGTGACGTGGTTAGTACATGCATGCAGAAACACAAACTTGTCGGGCCTTGTCCCGTCTTTCCCTCACAGCGAACATGGAGAAAGACAAGGCTGTTTGTGTGGTATGTGTTCTTTTTTAACGAACCTGGTTACCGCACTGGCCTGTAGAACGCAAAAAGAAGAGAACAAGCAAGGTCAGTTTTTTCAAGTTTCAGGGATCTCGACAGCAACGATCTCGGGCCACCCAAGACGCGTCGTCGTGACAAGGGCGAGGATATACACATACCAGCTTGAACGTGAATGATTTCTCTCATGCTGTTTTATATAGATTAAATTGAGGATATGTAGATGGATGGGGTATGAAGTGGAAGAAAAGCAAAGAAAGAAGAAACGAATGATGACCGGTGACAGGCACCCACAGGGGATGAAAAAAGTAGGACGCACGTCGGGCGGGGTTAAAAGAGCACGATGCTGGTGCAACTTGTTCGGCATCTTCCGCCTGCCTGCCGTCCTTTGGTTCTTTTTTTTCTTATTCTTCTTCTGCCCTCGTCGATCTTTACAAACACCGAGAGAGAGAGTGTGTGTGTGTGTGTGCGACGGATGGCATCTTTTCACATCGCCCCTCTAATCCTGTAGTTAACAGTGAGAACGAAAATGCATACACACGGTGGTGGGGGATGCAATGCTCGAAAAAAGTTAGTGCATGTGGAGCATGTCCTCGTTGCGCAACTCCTAAAGATGGGAATCGGCCTTCATTCCCTTTGCTCGCTGCTCCGTTTCACCTGGAGGGGGCGCTGTAGCATGTGCTACTGTGCAACGTTCCCGTTTCTGTGACAGCTTGCAGCACTGTATAACTCTGTAAAAAATCGCCCAGCCCGTCGTCATTCTTATCAGCCAGTCATATAATACATACTGGATTAATACACGCATTGCTGCCTTGACATCTCCAGGAGTACCCCTTGCAGTTTCTTGAATCGGAGTCAGGGTCTCTCTCACACTCTTCTTCAAAGGGCGAGCATGGCTAACACGGAGACGTGGAGGAACAAGTATGTAAATTTTACTAAATGATACTGAAAAAGGAATGGGTCTGTACATACATAAGATAAGGATTTTGAAGGAGCGATGTGAGAATTGCCTGCCTCTACCATTATTTCATAGTGGAAAGGAAAAGTAGAAAAAAATGAATGTACAACATACGATCAAAGAAACGAACGGGAAGAGAGTGAAGGAGAATGAGTGTGGGTGGTGGATGGATATATAGATGAAAGTAGATAGATAAACATATGTAGATATATGAGCTTAGGAAAGGGTATCACTCGGAAATCGTTACTGGTTTACTTTTTGCTCAATGGCTGCGCGGTGAGATCGATTGTTCCATTGACTTTCAAGTTGGGTTATCCAGGATGTAATGAGAGCGAGTCTATCGACGAGGGCGACTGTGCGTAAGATGGCGTAACGTTCTGCACCGCTGACAGGCAAAACCACAGCAGCCCACCATCCGACAGCTGCAGGATGGTTAGGACTAGGCAGAGGGCCGTGAATACGTTGCATAGTTTCGAACCAGAGCGGGCCCATCAAGCAGTCCGAGCTTGCATTTAAAAACGAAGAAGCCGACGGTGGTGTTCCTGCTGCTGCTGCTGCTGCTGCTGTAGGTTGCGGAATCGTGCCCATTTTGGTAAGAAAGTTGTGTATAGTTTGAGCAGATCTGTAAATGTCAGCGTTGAAGATCATCATTTCTGCGTCGTCGTCTTCAGATATCAGCTGAAAATCTGCGGCGAGAATGGACGGGTCGCATAGGTTATCTGTTGCGTGCGTGTTGGTGACCCTAAAGCGAGCTCGGCCGACAACATCCATAACGACAGACGAACCAGTCTGGTGCTCGATGGACACTATTTGGACTATAGTGCCGTACTGTGAAATGTTAGGCCGAGCACGATGCACTGTGGCTATGCAAATTCCTTTGTACTGCTCGCACGAGAAGACGGCGCGTTGAAGCATTCTCAAATGCGGCGGTGCAAAAATGGGCAACCGCGCTTGCTGCCCTGGGAGGATAACGAGACCCGAGATATACATATTTGCATTTTTAGTTTCTGAGGATGATGACAGGGACGCGACATCGGCTGTTGAAGATGGACGTCCTGCGGGTGTGACAATTCGGACGAATGTCTGTAAAAGGTTGTTGGGTGCACCCTCATTCTGTATATGATTATATCGAGGGAGAGGACGGAGGCATTTGATACACGTATCGGACGTTATTCTGAGCTTTAGGAGACATAAGCGGCAATATACGTGCCCGCAGTGCATGGTGATAGGTTCGTTCATGACTTGGAAGCATTTGCTGCAGCATATAATTTCGATGCATGTTTCTCGGATGCTGGAATCATGTTTGATCAACTTTGCGCCGGGAGAAGGACTCTGAATTGAACTTTTAAGTTGGCATAGTTGTTGCACTGCCTCGTCGACGTGCGTTTCGTTGTTAGGACCGAATAAATGGGCTGCTCTTTTGCATTGTTGCACCGGACATAGAAACGATTGATGTGGGCGATGCTGCTGCTGCTGCTCATAAATAGTAGGCGGTGGGACGCAGCTTTGGCAAACAGTCGCGCCGCAAGAAAGTGTTGTCGGGTCGACGAGATCGCGCTTGCAGACGGGACAAACCAGCAGCCTTTCGAGGAAATCAGAGAGCAGCACCTTCATGCTCTTTTGCAGGATTGTAAGGCGAAGAGAGAGAGGGAAAAAAGGAAAGATGTCAAAGACAATGGGTAATGATGATTTAGAAATTAGCTATGGCACATCAATGCAATTATTGCTTTTTTGCAATAACATTCATTTCCATTTACCTCGCTCGCTCCAGTCGATGACAATCGGCAGGAAACCCTAAAATCATCGATCGCGACGCTGCTCTTTTTATTCCCGATTTGGCGGGGCCGCGGGCTCTCCATTGTGCAAGAAAGATGATCGTAATAGCATCCCTCACTTATTTTTTCCCTTTCATTTCGCTCGTTTCAGGAACAAAAGCCAGGTCCCGACAGAGTAACCACGTGCGTTTCCTTGCCGGATACGGCGACTGTGCCCGGTTCGCGAAAACAATGCGATAAGTCAAGCTACTGCTGCCTTGTTTACTCAGTCGCAGTACTCAGTACTCAATGTTGCATTGCATGTCAATTCGTCACACCGTAATTAGGTTTTCCCATATTTTTTCTGGCGCCGAAAATATATCGAAACCATCGAAGGACCAAAAAGAATTTTTGTTTGCTTTATCCGTCAAAGTTACATCCAAAGCTTAAAATATCAAACATGTTTGGCCCACCACGTGAGGTTTGCATTGTAGCTTTCTTGGAACTTTGCGAACCTGCATTCGAGCATCGTTTCCGTCGAGTCCGCTTTGCATCCTCGATGCAATCTGAGTACTCTACATCACCCTTCAATCCGTACATCGTTGCACTGTAGCAGGAGTCAAACACGTCCTGCACATGACTCCCAAAATCCTTCAGGATTCGTTCGGCGCTGACGCCACGTCGTGCAAGATTCAGACAGGCGTGAACGTGTAGCCCGTCGTAAACTTGAGTCAACAATGCGTCTTTGTCCCAGAAAGGGAGACATAACGCTTGCGCTAGCAAGTGTGAACACAGTATGACGGTTTGGAACTGTGTGGTGATGTGAATGTTACGCTTCTTGAGCGGCGGAGGGTTTGATCTTGGCAGCAGCTCTGGTACCTTTGCGGTTTTTCCCAAAATCGGCGCTAGTGATCGGATGCAACCCGTCAGCAACCCAACAATTTCGTAATCCTTGAGCCGATCGTCAGTTGCTCGAGCTGTTTGATGTATAAAGTAACGCAGGCACAGAACAAGCGGCTGCAAGTTTGCATCTAATTGATTCAACCGCTGCTGTACTTGTTCGTTTACTGCAAAGTGCATCTGCAGCAGGATTTTTCTTCTTGTCACCGCATCCTGCTGGATAATCGAAGTGGGATTTTCTGCAAATTCTTGGGGCCACAAGCCTTGCACAGGCTCCATGTGGATATGTCGCTTTTCTCGGATATACTCTGTCACCCTTGGTGATTCATCATCTTGTTGATCATGTAATACAAGGGTATACAAATACTGCCGAAGAAGCCTGCTTACTTTCCAGCTTGATGCTTTTTCCAGATCTTCAATAAAAATGTTTGTCCAAAATTCATTCGTTGCTGCTAGGTTCGTCAAATGTCGACTTTTGCGTTTGAGGTCAAGCGTTTCTTTTGTCTTAGTTGCTTGCTCAGGTGTTCGAGGCAGATACGGACTGAGTGGATCATATTGTCGCACTGATTCTAAAATAGCCGTTTCCAGGTTGCCAAGCTGTGCCTCCGTTGCTCCATTTCTTGCCATAAGATCCTTCAAGTTTTCGGTTACCAGCTCGATAACCTTGTCGGCAGCAATGTTGTCTGGAACAATACGCCGCAAAAATTCCGCTACAAATCGTGGCCAATTGCTCATATTGTTCTTGCAACGGAAACCTTGTTCTGCACACCAGTCAGTGATCGGCCCACGGACGAGCTGGTAATCCAGATAATCGTTCCCGAGTAAAACGCCAATGATGGGCATCATATCCAGCTTCACATGCAGAAGCTCACTTAGGAGCTGCGGCCGGTAGACAGACGCAGACACATTGCATTTCTTTCCTTGGCAACTGATCGTCAACTCATCAAGGGGAATGTATCCTTTGCCAGTCCGTGGATATATATGCATATCCGAGTCTTTGGAAACCACGTAGCCAGAATACTCATGTGCCGCTTGCGCCACTAATTCATCAGCTTCTGCTTCGCAGACTATGGGATCGCATCCGATCTGCTGAAGAGTTTGAAAGCAAACTTCTAGCATCAGGGGTGGTATAAGATATAGATCGCCCCAGTACTGTACGCCACTTTCCGCCGAATCCCCACGGTTCGCATTGTTGATCTGTGATATATTCGCCATTGTCGTTACTGTGCGATCAACGTAATTCCGATATCTTCTGAGCCGCGTGGCATGCTTATTTGCAGGTAACGCTCCATCGAAAAGAAACGTCAAACGGATACCGGCTTTTCTCAACAATTTGATATCTTCTGCAATGTGGCTAGCTATATCTGCATACTGACCTACGGTAGCACGCATGCACTTTATCAATTTGGAAAACTCTCTCGGATAACCAAATCCGCGCTAATGCACTACCTCCGTGGGTCCAGTCATTCCGGTACTTTGACGCATAGTGGTACGCAAAAGCGTTGCCATCCACTACAAAGTGATCCGAGCTCGCATCGTCGCATGTCCATTCAACTCTTGTGCTCAAAGTATTGTGATTCCGAACAAAATTTGGAAGGCCCTGGATACCCATTTCTAAGGCTGAACGGACCAGGCATATCACACTGACAAGAAATGGACACAGAAAAGCCACGCAATTTTCCCAAATTTCAAGAACCTGCTTGCTCCACCATTTTCAGACCAGCCTCGCTACTCGCTCGCTCTAGATCGCTATGACGGTAATGTGCAGCACAGTGGCAAACTTTTCGCAACATATTATTCATATTTTATTATGGAAATACAGCCCAGGCAACAGCTTCCCGAGAAAAACTACAAGGTTGTCAAGACTGCTGCCGGGCAGTTTAGCCAAATCGACCCGGTTTTCTCGAGCGATTCAAGGTAGATCTGTACCTTACAACTTAAGATCTGCAGAGTATATCTAAAAAGATAACATGTAGATATATATTTGTTGGCACTGGATCCACAGTCAAGGTCTTAAAGATCATAACATGCGCTGTAGTCAGGTCTTTGGAGCACCAAAACTCTGTCACTGCATTTATGCTGAACCCGAGAAACAAATTACAACTTATGGTGGCATGTGGCAAGAACATATATGTATGGGACTGGCAGGATGGTGTTTTGTTAAAGGTAGGTCTTTCTATTAAGCAATAAGAGGAAATTTGTTATATTGAATTAACATTTGCTTTCTCGATACCAGACCGTCAAAATGCCTCGTCCAATTACACACATGTTTTCGGTATCAAAGACCACGGGTCCTGTATACTATGTAGTGTTGGAACATGAAAATAACAATGGTAAGTTCAGAATCAATGTGAAACGTCTGCAGTAAATTAATTAATATGTTGCTAGGTCGAAGCTTCTACAAATGCGATCTCGACTTTAATGAATCCAACACCCACCATTTATTCGACACATCCAAGTTTGAATGCTTAACATATGCATCTGATGGCAGCTTTTTTGTAACAGCGCATGGATACGATATCACTGTTACTTTTGAAAACGGATCTTCAGAAACGTAGGTGATCTGGATAAATCAGACGTCGTGCTCCGTATTCTCAAACAATTTGCAGATATACAACGCCCGGTAAAAAAGCAACTAGCCTTCACATTAATTTACGAGACGACGTCGTAGCAGCTGGTTGCAACAATGGCGAGATTAGATTGATACCCTGTGCAAACGGAAAACTCGACATGGCCGCAGTTGCCTCGCACCACTGGCACAAGAACCCTGTACCTGCCATAAGATTTCTGGGCGACGGCGTCACCTTGCTTTCGGGTGGTGAAGAAACAGTTTTGGTCTTTTGGAATACATTGTTTCAACGCCGGCATTTCGTCCCACGCGTAGGTGGACCGATAAAGTCGATTGTAGCCTCACCAAACCACGCACTCTATGCACTACTTTTGGGAAACAATCTGATACAGCTTATAAACTCGACCACGCGAGATATTCAATACTCTATTCAAGGGTTACAGACACGTAAGTTTGCAGTTAGAAAGACAACTTTATTGTCCACGTTTGTTGAGATTGGTTTAATCCAGCCACTGTACATAAACCAAAATGCCTCATGGCACACGAACCCCGCAACAAGCATCTTGCATTCCGCTCAGCACCAGGCACTATACAATTTTACGACTATTCGCTAGACAAACACAACTCTACGTTGGAAGTTGCACCACAAAATCACAAGGTTCATCACATTGCATTTTCAAGAGACGGGCGGTGGATGGCCACCGTGGACACTTTGGAAAAGGAGTCTTCCGGAAGTCTCAAGTTCTGGGATTGGAACGAGGATACACAAGCGTACAAGCTGCACACGAGTATCTTGAACTTTGAAGTATCAAAGAGAGGAAGCTCGCTTTTCAACAATGCACGGGGCAACGATGGATTAATGGCGATCACAATTTCTGGAGGCAAAACTTTCAAAGTCTGGATGCTCGAAGAAGCAGCAGAAAAAGGATTTGTATGGAAATGTCGATCCGAGAACAGTTTCAGAAATCACAGTCCAACCGCTGCAGCATTTTCGGCCGATGACAGCATCGTTGCTGTTAGCTTTGACCGGTTAATCACGCTTTGGGATATTGTTGAAAACAAGGTGATGGATGCATTGGTACAGCCTTCCGGTTACCAGGTGCAAAAGCTACATTTCCTTGCAGACAGCCCGTTCATGCTTTCTGTAACGGATCATGAATTTGCCGTGTGGAATATTCTAACTATGGATGGTAAGAGTCGAACATATCTGCTTTGGGTCCTTCCACGTTGTATATCCTAATGTTCTTTCATACACTACCAGTGTGGTACAGTTACAATGTGCCTTGCCAATTTGTTGCTGTTGACCGGTATTCTAGTCGCTTTGCTGTTATCGCGCGACTCTTCAATACTTCTGCGAAGCAGCTCATCGTATTCACTCCAGACAGCTCTATACCTGAGTCTTGCACGCCGCTCACGTCCAGCATACTTGGCATGGAGTTCGAAAAGGATGTCCTGTTGGTAACAGACGATTACAGTATATTGCAACTATCAGCCACCACTCCAGAGGTTACTTCGCAAGAAGAACGCGCCAAAATCAGCAACGAAGCACCTGAATCGGGCATTTTTGATTCTATATTTGGCCGACGTCAGCAAGAAGCAAGAGAGGCTGCAGAGCAGGCTTCGAAAACCGAAAAGGTTAGACAAGGCGAAGCAAACGTACAAGAAGCACTGGCTCTCTTGGCGGGCCCAAGTCAGAGCCTGCCGGGTGTCTCTGACATATTTGAGTCCATCATGACATCGCTTATGGAACTGAGGGTCGTAGACAACACCGTAGACGGACAAGTGCAAGCAGCAGACGTGACCATGGAAGAGTCGTCGGAAAACAAGGAAGAAATTGTGGATGTCACTCTCGATCCCAACTTCAAATTAGACACGTTTTCAGACCTTAAATTCCCATCTCTGGTAGATAAAGGTAAGGAGATCTCTGGTGTTGTCGAGTTATTTTACCAGAGAATGCTGACTTTTTGCGATGTGAAACAGCATCAATATCCAAGGCCAAAGCTGAAGAGTCTAGTAGTTCCAGTGAGGAATCAGAAGAGGAAGAAGACCCTTCAGACATTGCTTGGTAATAACATAAAATATAAAAAGAATAAAACGACTGTAAGCATTATACTTTCATGAACAATTATATATTGTACATGCGGTTATCAAAATGGGATTGCGTGATGTGCGTGTATGTATGCGTAAAAAAGAGAAGGAAGTCTTGAGAGTTTTTGGTACAAAGGAAGGGGTTCAACAATGACGATGGGAGTTGTTGTTCGGTTGGTTGGTATATGCGGGACTCAGGATTTACATAGCCCATGGGGTAAAAGCGTACGGTTGATCTGGATAGTATCTGCGTGCGTAGCCTGGATAATCGTACATGGAAGGCTGCATGTATGGAGTTGGCATGTATGGAGGTTGCTGGTAATAGCTTTGTGTGTAATCGTACATGGTGGGCGGTTGCTGCTGCTGCATCATCATCATGTTGCCCATATATGGCTGTTGCTGCTGCTGCACCATCATCGGAAGCTGCCCACCACCGTATGGGTTCATGTACGCCGAGACCATGCTGAATCCACCGGGTGTGAAGGGTTGTTGATAAGGTGTCATGCCTGCCGCTGCTGCCGCCGCCGCTGCTGCTGCCGCCGCCGCTTGTTGCTGTTGCTGTTGTTGTTGTTGCTGCTGCATAGCCATTATCGTCTGCTGGCTCTGCATCATAGCAGCCATCTGCTGTTGCTGTTGCAACTGTTGCTGCATCTGCTGCTGTTGAGCAAAGTAGTCGTCCATCATGAATGGTGGTTGCTGTATCGTGAAAGGAGGAGGTGGCATCACGCCGCCGCGGTGGAAAGCGTACGGATCCATTAAAGGAGGCTGCAATCCAGCTACTTCGCGCATTTTCCGCTTTATAGTATCCAGGAACCCTCCTCCTCCGCCGCCGGCGTATAGTGGTTCAGCTGCCGCTGCTGCCATCGGGGCGGCTGCTGGTGCTGGGGCAGCTTGCTGCTGCTGTTGCTGCTGCTGCTGTTGTTGCTGCGCGGCAGCCGCTTGTTGTTGTGGAGGAGTGGTGGGAACTTGCTGTGCTGGCTGCTGCTGCTGCTGTGCTGGAGCGGCTTGAGCGGTTGCTTGTTGCATGGCTGCTGCTTCGTCGGTAGGGTAAGGCCAGGCCGGTCTTTGTCTTGCGTACATGAGACGAGGTGGAGAGAGAAAAAGAGAAAAAAAAAGAAGAAAAAGGAAAAGCGTATTGCGTGGGATACTTCATGTGGGCAGTAAACAAACCCATTAAAGTTCCAATCTAAGGTCATCTTCATCTCCAATCTGTTTCTGCAAGCAGTCCTTCATCTTATTGTTATCCCAGCTGCTACGAACAGATCTCAGATCTAAATCCCAATCACATTGGGCTTTAAAAAATGTCAAAATCGATTTCACACCATCCAAGGTGTCATATCCAGTGTGTAACAGGAGAGCTCTGGTTTCAGCAGACCCGTGATATCTAAGCTTGAGACGATAGTGGCAGGAGGATCAGCAGACGACGATGATGATGGGAATCGGCCACACCAAACTTACACTTTACGGAACGTCACAGTGTGAATATGAAGTTTTTCCATATAGCCAGGATGTTGAATCATACGATCCAACAAGGCATCGTTTGTAAATATGACATTTGAGGTAATGGTTGTGAATATCGATGTACAAGTTCACAGTTAAAGGTCTAGTATTATTTCATGCTTGTTGTTACAATGAACCATCATCTACATACACCGTTTTAGCTCGTACTAAGCAAATCTGTAGCTTACACCGTCGTATATGAGTTTCAATATCGAAGACGTTGTAAGTAAACAGTTGCCGTTTAGGGTAAAATTTCCTTCATTGAAGTGCTCATGCAGTTTGATGATTATACATATATAGCAAACTGCTCAAAAGGAAGATCTTTAAACGGAAGGACTCATGGATTTGATATGCCAAGAAGAACAATATGTGTTGCGCCTAGATGTTAGAGTGCATATATATGAAAGGTACAGATATTTTCCCTTTGTTGTCGGATCAATATCAAGAGCGAATTATGTATGCTCCCTTCCTCATTGCAAGCCAGAGAAGAAACAACATTACAGACGGTACATGCATTGAAATTACTCGCTGACTTTTCATCATTCATCAACGAGGATATAAACCATCGTACATAAATGAAGTGAGCTTTTATAGATTACTTACTTTTGCACTTACTACATGTAGTCTGCAGTGATCTACAGCAAGTTTACGACTGGAATATCTTACAATGAATAGTTTATATTACATAGCTTAAATTGTTTCATCCAATGCTATCTTATGAATGATAGACTTGCTAACCATTTAAATTTCAAAATTTTATGTCACCTGCTCCGTCAACTGCGCCATACATTAAAGTATTTTTGAGAGGGTGAAGTGATTAGCTACGACATATGATGGGGTCGCAGCAGCAGGAGCGGTAGATGTGGGCTGCGGGAAATCGTGTGTCGCAGCTCGACCAATGGTGTTGTCGGTTCGACGGGTCTTAAAAGTCCACTTGGCACCTGCAGCAACGGTTCTTCCCTTTTACTGAATTAAACGACGATGACTGTAAGTTGAAATGGCAATCAGCGACACATGGAGAGCCTTGAAGAGCGTTGGATGGATGGATGGATATGGAAAAATGGATGAAAAACGGATTCTGGTGCCTGTCGACATGACGCGCTTGAATGCCACTTGACAATGTCCATTCAGTTTTGAATGCGATTTCCTGTGCGCGTCCTGATCAGTGCAACAATGGTGAATCTCGAAACATTGTTTCTTGATTCAAGCATTACGTACAGAATTAAGCTTAATCGTGAAGAGCAAGGGATTCGGAAAGTGTAGACAATAGTTATACTCAACTCTACTATGCGTTTCTATATAGTTGGCCGTCGATCTTCTTAACCCCACCGTCGAGCACGAGAAGCGCACCCACAAGCTCAAGAGACTCGTACAGTCTCCCAACTCTTACTTCATGGACGTCAAGTGCCCCGGCTGCTTGAACATCAGCACCGTCTTCAGCCACGCCCAGACCGTTGTCCTCTGCTCCTCTTGCGGCACTGTCCTTTGCCAACCTACCGGTGGTAAGGCCCGTTTGACTGAGGGTAAGTCCAGTAAAAACAATGGAATTAGACAAGAGAATTGGTATCTGATGCAACAGCTGTTTAGGCTCTTCTTTCCGCAGAAAGCTGAACTAAAAAGGTCATCCCTTTTATGAATAAAAAAAGCTATTGCTGAAAGCATTTGAGCGCGCGTCGTAATTAAGTTTTCGTAATTGTATATGTGTGTTTTTAACGTATGAACGAGTGTAAGAATTATGGATACAAGTCGTATATGTACTGAATAAGGAAGATGGCATTGCTCGTTTTCTGGCCCCCCTCCATTTTTATATTCTGCCTTATTGCCTGTCTCCGTCACAGCATGGCTGGGAATGCTCAGGGCGAACGAATAAATGGGGCACTGTTCCTGTCAGGAATAGCTCTTCGGCTGGCTCTTTTCAGTTTTCCGGTGGTGGCAGATGCATTGTCTAGTAGAATCGAGCTCGCGACACCAGTTACAAGCTACAAGCGATGTAAGAACAAACGCGCCAAGAACCTCGCACGATGGATGCTGATGAGAATCGGATCTAGTAAAAGAAGGCGTGTTTCTATACGATAACGGTGTAGCACCGTACGATGGAGGTCCATTTCACCAGGTAAAGAAAGAGTGGCAAGTTGTGCTTAGCAAAGAAGCGACTAATAATCCAAAAAGGCACCGTTGTTGCTGTGCATATTTTCGTTCTTGGAAAGCATCCCGTTCTATTACACGACGCCCGTACTTTACAGTTTAATCGATGCTGCTATTGCACTTTGTCTGCAAAAGATCACTTTACTCCATCAAACACAAGATGCAGAAAAACCGAAGCTTGCCATCGAAAAGGACAAGCAACCTATTCATCCATCAACTGTAGCAGCACTCTATTTATTCAATCCGCTTGCAATCCTTTCATGTATCTCAAGATCGTCTGTGATCTTTACGAATTTAAGCATTGTCGTGGCATTGCTTTGGGCGCAATTAGGTACCTATAATCGTGCCTGTCTGGATGCCTTTTATTCATCCGCCTATCTGTAGGACGTACAAACATATCCATGTGTTGGGCTGCTGTAGCCACATACTTTGGATTCTATCCAGCTATGCTGGTACCACCGCTAATCATGATCGATAAAAAGTGCAATGTAAGCGAATCTGATGTAAAGAACGTAAAGAACGAGTATGTTTATCGATCTGATATGAACTCTTAGGTTGGACATGCAATCGGCTGCTACCTGGCTGGACTGGGTGTACTGCTAGGTTTATCCAGATTGCTCGTGGGTTCTTGGAACTTTATCCCAGCAACCTACGGTGTTGTGTATGTCGCGCAAGAGTCAAATTCATAGCTTGTTGTACCTACTAACATTATTTCCATATTAGCATTTTCTTGTCAGATCTGACACCCAACGTTGGCATGTTTTGGTACTTTTTCATCGAGATATTTGATCAGTTCCGGTCATTTTTCATGGTCATATTTCAATTCCATGCATTCATATTCGCAGCACCGCTTTGTATCAGACTCCGGTAAGAATAGGTGTCAATGAAAATGTAGGACTTAGACAGTTTATGTGAATATGAATGCAGTGAACATCCGCTATTTGTTTGCGCTGTATTAACCGGCGTTATGTCTGTGTTCAAGAGCTATCCAGCTGCCGGAGATGTTGCTCTGTTTCTGGGACTGGTGCCTTTACATCAACAGCTATTCAAATGTAAAGTATAAAAACTTAGGCCTCTTTTTTCAGTTGCTAAAGTTTATTTTTTTTAGATTGTCGGTACGGATTTCTGGTCGCTAATATCTTCCTTTATTCGTCCGTCCTGGCACCAATATTTTGGCATCTGTGGATTTACGCGGGCAGCGGCAATGCAAACTTCTTTTATGCCATCACGCTAGTTTACAATCTAGGCCAAGCGTTGCTTATCGTTGACTTGATTTATGCTATTTTGCGCCGCGAGTACGATATCGCTCATCCCGAAAACATTGGAAAGGTTGTTATACATAAATAGGAATTCATCCACCAAAGCATTTTACATGAAATGCAGAATGTACATTTTGTTAAACGAAAAGGATGAAAATCCGAGCGAGTGAATCTACAATACATTGCAAATGCGTTTGCTGCTGCTACTCATTTCACAGCATATAAAGTTAAAACGTCACTTCCCCTACCCAATCTCTAACTCTATACTTGTTATTTTTCCTACTGCGTTTGTAGTCCAACATTTTGCGAACAGGGTAAAGCACCGCTGCCGCAAGCACCAGACCAACTGAGACAGATACCGCGATAACCATCATGTGGGATGAGAAAATGATGCCTTGCTGTCCAGCATTTAATATTACAGACACTTCAGTCATAGGGCTGGAAGTGAGCGCCTGGCCAAACGTGTCGAGGGAAGAAGAGACGCCAACAGAACCAGGGACGAGGAACAGCAATCCCATGATCATATCAACAAAGCCGACGGTAGGCACGAGGCGAGCATAAACATTGGATGCCGTCGCTACGCCGAAAGCGGCGAGGACTGTAGCAATGTGTGGATATGCAACAAAGTAGTTCATACAAACTTGATGGATACCTCGCGACAACGCTGCCAGCAGCAGCATGATCGGGTACTTCGAAATTCTGCCTCGCATGATAACAAGATTTGCAGCTGCAAAGGACGGTACAAGAATGATATCAAACAGCCACGACAAGGACCTTGAGCACACTTCATCGGAAGAGACTAGAGCCAGTTTTGGAAACATGACCTGGTGCGCGCTTGCACCGATCGCCAGCCCAAACCCGACGAGCAAGGAGTATATCAGAGTGGTTGTGAGTTGCAGTGTGCCCGTTGCCACGGACCCGGATGCCATCTCTAGCACTGAAACGAACGTTGCGTAGCCTGGCAGCAGGGTCACAACACCTCCGAGTGAGAGCGCATGGAAACAGGTTGTTGGGCTGGTTATTCGAGATGCGGCTGCAGCTGACAAGAACCCGACGACGGCGCTGGTCAAGACATCAAAGATGCTCGTAAACCGTGTTATCTTGTTTGATACATGAACGACGCCGGTAGCAACAATCAGACCGGAAATAAATCCAAACAAAATATCCATAAGCCCTCCTGAGAAGAAGAGCAACGTGCTTGTGCTGGATGCCAAGCCGTAGCAGAGTATCGTAAGCCAGGTTGGGTAAATGTCGGGAGAAGCCACGATATTTTCCAAAGAAGCAAATGCCTCTTGAACCGTCATCTTGTCGCACAGTATTGATTCGAACAACTGGTAAATGCTGCAAAGACGCTGAAGATCCAAACCAGGGCTCACTTTAACAAGCTGAGCGGCCGCTGTGAGGCTTTCTGGTGGCATCGTTTATCGGTAAGAAAAAAGGTGCCGATTTCGTGGGAGACCTGACCTTACCGGGATCGCCAAATGAAACGACGAGGAAGCCAGGAAAATACCCAAATTGGGCTTTAATGCCAAACTTGCGCATGAGCAGTTGCACGCAGTGATCCAGACGGTGCGACGGCGCTCCGTACGTGACAAGCGCTTTGGAAAATCGGATCAAGAACGACTGGACGTAATCATCGCTTATCTTCGGCGATATTGGGACAGTTGCAGCAGTTGTCGTGGCGGACGAGATGGAGCGGTGGTCAACATCGTCTACAGTGTTCCCGTACACCCACTCAAACATGGATTTCGATCTTGCATTTTTCTTTGTTGTTGCTCGTCTACTTTCTGTCCAATATAGCGAGAGCGAAGGGCTTGGTAAAGGATCGTGGTGCATCAGTCGAAAAGGGAAAATGTTGAAATCGCTTTTAATTTTCTTTTTTCTTGGTAGTTATTAACCAAAATGAGATGATGATGGTCTATTTTGCTATCATTCCTATTGATATTTCATCCAACGATGAAAAAAGAAACTCTCTCACTTTGATGTTGACGGGGGTTGCGGTCGGTCTTGAAAGAAACAACAATATCAATAACTAATCACTTTTCTTCCCCACGAAATCCCAGATTATGGGTTTTTTTCTGTTTTACCTTTATAAACAGGTTGTCGCTCGTATGCGTTTGGACTGACCTGCCGCGGGTTCCGTTTCTTGCCCTTTCGGTGGTGGCGTCGGTGGTGTCCATGGCTACATTCTCCACCGTCGCTGTCGCTATCGCTGCTACTACTGCTGTCACTGCTGTTGCTGCTCTCGCTCTCCGAGGATTCGCCTACTGCGTGAGGTCTGTGGTATATGCAGCATACTAGCCATATTCAAATACGCAGAAAATAAATACATCGTTTAAGATCTACAGTAGCGTCCCCTTACTCTTTGATTTCTTCTTGTTCATATGTTCGTTATCTATAACACTTTCGTCCCACTGGATAGCTCGCGGCCTCCGTACAGACATGTCGCCTCGTAATCGCAGGATACCAACGTGCTCTTCATTTTCGTCATCGCTTTGTTGCTCCTCAGTCTGGGCTGGATCTATAGTAATCGTCCTTGATCCATGGTTCGGTGTCGCTGTGTTTTCTCTCATTCTGGTGTACGTCGGCGGGTGTCTGCTGGGACTGGGTGCATTTGCAGGATTCATGTTCGAGAAACTCGAGTCTGCTCAACTTCGCTGACTAGGACAACTTCATGTGCCAAAATTCGTGTTCCGCGCTGCATATCCTATTACTATGGCGATGGCAAAAAATGCTTTATTATTTCTTTTGCTGCTGCTTCTTCTTCTTTTTGTTACTATTGTTCTTTTTCTTTGCTACAGCTTTTGAGCTAGTTTTTGGCACCTTCTTGGGCGCCGCTGCTGCTTCTTTTCGTCCATTTTTCTGCGGGCTATTTTGCACCTTATTATTTTGCATTCTCTTTGATCTGTTTTCAATGACCTGTTTGTTTTCTATAGAGAATTCAACAATAAGTCTCTTCTTGCCAAACACTTCAGGGTTGTTGTTGAGGTATCGCAGAGCAGCCAGAGCATGCGCATGTGTCGTGTACTCCAAAAATCCGTAACCCTTGCTGCGAAGTTTGCCTGATGCATCAACTCGATCCTTGCTTCTAACAATTTTTGCTTGCTTGACTCTGGGTTTGTACTGCCACCCTTCGGCCTTTTCTTCTTTGCTAAGATCCGTTCGCTGATTTTTCTTGACTTGTTCTTTGAACTTCTCTATGCTTTGGTATCCGAGCTTTTTGAGTGTGGCGTCGTCAACGTGCGTAGGAATATTACGGATAGAAAGTCGAGTCTTGGATATAAACAAAATTGGGTCTTGATTTAGCAATCGCTTGCGCATCGAAAATGACATTTGCCGCTTTGAAAGTTCTCGCGGGCTCATTGTTTCTGCTGCTGGAGTGTTGGGGAACACAACACCTTCGTACATCAGATAAATATTTCGTTTATCTTCCTTCTTTTTCAGCGCCTGTTTCTCGTCCTTGATCTTTTCTGCATCTTTGCGTTCCACAGCTCTGGTGACATCCAATACTCGGCCGTCCAAAGTGAACTTGACACCGAGGCCAAGACCAGCATCTGGCGTCAGAATACTGTCATAGTTGAGACCCTTCTTTTTCTTTTCTCTGTTTGACATGAGTGCCTTGGATGTATTATCCTCATCGTCTTCTTCAGCTTGCATTCTTCTCAATGTATCAGCTTCTTTGATGCATCTGTCTGCATCCTCCTTTTTGCGCATACAAACGAACGCAGTTCCTCGCGATTGGTTCGTCTCGCGATTTCGTGTAATCTTTGCATACAGGACAGGGCCCCATTGTTTGAACCTAGATACTCTGACGTTAGAATTTCAAATTGCATATTCGTTAATCCGTCTAAACTTACAATTGTTTCAAGTCTTGCTCAGTGGATTCGAAGAGCAAATTTCGTACAAATAAGGTCGTACCCTCAGATGCCGATGGAAGTTTCTTCTTTGGTTTTTCGTCCTGTTGCTTTGTATTTTCGGTCTCGCCTTCTTCTTCTTCATCTGAACCGCTTTCGTTTTCTTCATCGGAATCATCTTCATCTTCATCCTCCTCTTCTGTCTCCGAAAATTCAGCATCCATTTCTACGTCTTCGCTGGCAGCTGCAAACTCCTCATCACTTCCATCTTGTTCACTTTCGTCGCCGCTGCTTGCCTCCTCAGATTCATCGTTGCTCTCTTCAGAAGAAACTTTGGCCTCGTCAGCCTCGCTTTCCTCGTCGCCTTCAACTTCCTTTGCCTCGTCCTCATCAGCATCCGATTCGTCGTCTTCTTCGCTGCTTTCATCTTCTTGCTGTGATTCTTCGTCGTTTGCTTCAGCCATCTCCTCGTCGCTATCTGCGGCTTCTTGCTCATTTTCCTTTGTTTCCTCACTTCGCTCTTCATTCTCTTCAGCTTGATCCTTGATAGCTTCCTGCCGCTCAAGTTCCTCGAATCGATCCTTTGCCAAGGACCAATCGACGGCAATCAGACGTCCCTCATGCTCAGTAGCGTTCAATGCATCCATAGCCTACATACAGAAAACTTAGCATATGCATGTACTCCACTGCCGCAGGTTTACAACGTACCGCTTGTGCCTCTGATACTTTATCAAATTGAATGAATGCGAAACCTCGCAGAGGTCCTCCAGGGTATTTTCGAGGCAATTGAATTTCTTTGATCTCGCCATGTTTTCCAAACAGCTTTTTAAGTTTCTTTTCGGTATATTTCCAGGGCAAGTTCCGTACAATAACGCGCGCGTGTTTGTTAAACTGCTGTTGGTCAGTTTTCTGCTTCTTGGCTTTTGCTGCCGGGGCGCTTTCTGGTCGTTGACGTTTCTGAGCGACGGATTTTCGCAGGGCAAGTTCGAGGTGCAAGGTGGTTTGACCCTTAAACTTTACGTCTTTCAATGTCTTGAGCGCCTCACGTGCATCCTCCGCGACGGCATAGTGGACGTAACCATAGCCCTTGTTTCTAAAGTTGGGATCCGATTCTTTCAGCTTGCCGTTGGAGGTGTCAGCGACGACAAAGCAATTACGGATCGGGCCGACTTCGCTGAAGAACGCTTCGAGATCGCTGCTCCTGGCATCCGTGGGAAGTTTACGGACGAACAATGTCGACACCGATCTGTCGTTGGATTCCGTCTTATTGCCGTCTGCCATTCAGATCCAAGCAAAAAAAGAAGAAAAGTGTTCTTTTGCATTTTCCAAAATTCGGGTGGCTTCATCCCGACCAGAGTCTGCGCGGGCTTCTACTGCAAGCTATCTAATCGTGGCGTGCCTGTAGCACTGACGATGTATAGATAAGAAAACTTGTGTCTACTCTGCTATGTAGCTTATCCATTGACCTTTTCTATTGATTTGCTTAATCTTCCCTCAAGAATCCAATGCAATCAAGATGAGCCTCAACAAGCGCAGTCGAGCAAATGTATGGATTTAGTTGTCAGGAATAATCAGTACTATTATTTTACTTTGTACGTTTACATTATGTTAATTTTAAAGAATTATTCGGATAATTCTGAGTGACATCCCTCGGATAACTTGTTCCTGCCATTACTACTCTGGCGCTGATGTTGTCTCCGCCTGATAGCTAGATAATTCATGACGGCGGCTACAATTGCTCGGAGGTCCGAGTAATGCTGATCTCGACGTCTTCTTTCCGCCGACTTTGCTCGTTCTTTCTCTACAAGTTCTGGTAACTCGGAGAGAAAGTGTTGAAAGGAGACAGACTTGCTCGGAGGTCGGACGCCAATGCTGTCGGACTAGAAGGAGGGGTGGAATTCATTAGAGTTTTGACAAGTCGTTCATGCATTTTCTGCATTGTTGAAGCCCAACCTGCTGCTGTGAAAGCTTTTCTCTATGTGAGTATGAAATCCGCATTGTATTACGGTTGCCGTAATCTAAAGAAAGAGAAGTCGAATGTATTTATCGCCCACTAACTCTTTCGTTTTTAAAAGTTTCCGAGGTTTGTTTGGTGACGTGAATTATTCCCTTTCCCGGCTTCAACGGAAGGACCCCGAGACAATGAACGCCAATTCCTCGTCCTCATCATCTGCCCATCCTCCTCAACGACCATGCCCGTTTGCATTACCTCGAACATCTTCGCGAAGGCACAAACCTGTGTCATCTCGAAGAGGCGACGATGAAGCACTTGTTTCGGATAACAAGAACGTGCAAGCAGCTTTCGATCAACTCAATCAGCGATCCAGTGCTCGCTCGCCGACTCTTACAGCAGAGGGATCACCGTCTCCAGGGACAGAGAACAGGATCGCCGCCGCCGCCGGCGATGGCACAGCTTCGAGTCAACCTCCTCCAGCCCACATGTCATTTACTCGGAGGAGACTCGAACGCGGTGGAGCAGTACCGTCGCAAATAATGTCTTTGGAGTGGGATAACAACAACAACAATCGCTATCGAGGCTCGTTCGATCAAGGGTTATCGTCGTCGGCAGGATCAAACGAGTACGATTCTAGCGTCTACTATGGATTATCGCCGTTTGTCACTTCGTCATTTGTCGATACACCCCTGTGGGAACGTTCTCCAAACGGCACTAGTTCGTCACGATATCGATCTCTGCGACAGCGATATGAGCGGGAAAAGCAGGACGATTTGGACGAAGAAGATGAAGAAGAAGAAGGAAACGCCTCCTCGCCCGATCAATCGAAACTTACACCGCACCAACGTACCCTTCTTACATCACGAGGAAGACGGATGTACGAAGATAGCGATATTGACATGTCTGACGATGATATCGATAATCCAGCACGGAGAGAAGCTATTCAGAATGCACCTTTTCTTTTGCGACCCCCAGGTGCATCGCGATATGGGTCCAAGGTACGCTCACCTTCGCCTCTGGCATCTTCGGGAGATACCTCGGAATCTGTGCACCGTAGTACGCGGCCGCCGCTCGACACGAGACACTCGGCTGACGATCTAAGGATAACCCAATCGAATGCATCTTCACGAGATTGGTCAGGGAACATTAATTCGATTGATGCTCAGGTACGTACTACCTTCAAATTTTTCTTTCGTCATTCACCTCTTGTCGCATTCAATGTACGAGACTAAATGCCCTTTATCTTGAATATAGATGAGTAGCATAAGTCTGCATCCGACGACGCAGGGTGCCGCCGCGGAAGAGGATAAGGAGCCATCGCGAGACGCTGCATATAAAAAGGACTACGCTTTTCCGGACACAGAACCATCTTTCAACGCGAGCAACGAGAAGGAACTGCGGCCGTTTGATAAAATAAAACTAATGCTACAAAGTAAACGAACATCCGACAACGCACAAGATTCCACTGATGCGCTCTGGCGTCTTGGCTCGCGCAGCCTTGCAACCCCGTTTACGTCTGATACCACCACCAAAGAATCAAAACCTCAGCAGCAGCGCGAGGCAAAGCTGCAGTATGCACCGCCGCGAAAGTACATTTTGCAATCACCCGTATTCCAAGTTGTCAACGCCAATACCATCAAAGACTGCTATCTATTTCTGTTTAGCGACTTGCTGCTGATTTGTATACCCATCATGGATGAAAATATTATCAGTGACAGTGGAAGCACGGGAAACAAGAACAGCGGCTCAGCCGGCGGCAAAGGCAGGAGTTCATCCGGATCAGGCAGCGGGCGATTCCGACCCACAGAGAATAGTTTGTTTCAGGTCAAGAATATCGTGGAACTTAGCAAAGTCACTCTGTACTTGTCTCGGGAGGACCAAGCAGCGCAGCAACACAGGCCATCCGTGATCGTTGGCCCTGATGGTCGTTTATCCATGCCGCCACCTCGCAAGATGCACCCCGTGCTAGCTACAGCGCTTCGAAAATTTGAACGGAAACCAGAAGACGGTATAGCTTACCTGATCGAAAAGCAAGTATTGGCTGACGAGCCGCTGAATATTGCCAACTTTCTTTTCAAAACGCCGGACTTGAACCGCAGACAACTGGGTTATTTTTTGGCCGATCCAGAAAATCGAGATATCTACGATGCATTCCTGGATTGTTTCCGCCTCGTGGCACTGCGATTGGACGAGGCGCTTCGGATACTGCTCATGACACTTCGACTTCCAAGCAACTGGGAGTCTCTTGAATATGTCATTGAACGGTTTTCAAAAAAATGGCATGATGCGAACCAGAACGTTGTCAAATTCCACGAAGATATGGTTGTTAAAGTGGTCGTTGCTATGCTGTTTCTGAACGCTGAACTATGGAATGATGCCAGCAGCGAGCGAGACGTGTTCTGGTTCGCGCGTGAGAACAAGGAGCGTCGGGATCGGCTGAGACTGACAAGAAGGGCCAGCATGATTGATCGCAAAAGCGAGCATGGCAGCATTGCAGTAGAGCCTTTGCATTATATTTATTCGCTGCGGGAGAAGGGCACAACCACACCTTCCTGGGAGGAGTTTCTGAAGCGATGGAAGCATTACGATCAGTACGGACTGGTCCCTGTTGATTTTCTTGAAAACATGTATCACTCGATTGCCCAAGAGGCTTTGGAGACTGGATGGGATAATCCAACAGGCAGAGGCGGCTCTCCGACGCCAGAGGACGACCACGACGACGAGCAAGACGCCGACCAGCAACAACCACAACATCAGGACATCATTATCACAGTAACACCGCATCGATTCCCTTCACGGCTAACTAAAAATGTTCCGTCTGCGCCCATCACTATATCTATACCTGCTCCTGATCCCGGTCTACAGATTAAGCTCCGTGGTCAAGACCTTGTCTGCAAACCCAACGTCCTTGACTTTTCAGAGTCATGTATGCAGACTTTTACTATAACTGGCCATACGCTCGGACGTACGAGTTTGACGTTTATCAAGTCTGGAGCACATGCTGGCCGCTATGTCAGTCCGACTTTACCTCGTACCAAGAGCATTGTCGTGGAGCGTCAGTTCATGCGGTATACTTTCCAGATCGGGTTCTCTCACGCCGACATGCGGGCTGTTGTAAAGAGCCCAACGACTTTGACGTCCCCGCAAACTCCTGCTGCTGCTGCAGCAATAGGCGCAGAGTTAATTCAAGAATCTGGGTCTGATCAACCCGTGCAGACTGTGCAACCACCACCGGCGGTGGTGAAACGCAAATATACGTTCAGCGTGGAAAACGAGCAAGAAAAGCGGGAATGGATTACTTGTCTGAGATCCTTGTGCGGGCATGTGTATTGGAGTGAGACGGGCAAGATGACGACGAGGCCAGAGAAAATTTTGTCAAACGAGGAACGAGTGGCACTCCAAGTATTAAAAGAGGAGCTGCTGGCGGATGAATTCAAAAAAGGTACAGCTACAATTGCTGCCCGGACGTCCTCGAACGCGGTGCAAGCGGGGCGGTCCAGCATGATCAGCGTGGATACCGCCACCGTTAAGCGAGACAACAATGATCCGCTCTGGGTACTCCGGAGTCCTGATAAGGAGAATGTGACGTTTTTGGATACCAAAGAGAACGACAAGGATACTGCAAAGAACCGTACATCGTACATTGCACCGTCGTCGGCAACTACCAACGTTGTAACCAAACGTGGGCACGAGATTGTAAAGTTGGTCGTGCAAAACTCGATGGTGCCACTCATGCTCGGTTTTCTTACAAAGCAGATCGACCGGTCAAAGTGAACTACGCTACGGTTGTGGACAATGCGGCATGGATTACATTGATACATCTTCCAGTGTGACAAACAAGTAAACAACCCTGTACATGCATTGTGTGCGTTGCTGAATTGGCTTTTCCGCACACAATAAACTTCCTTTTTCTGCATTTCTTATGCTGCCATTCAAATCACTATGGCATAACTGACCAGCGCACAACCTGGAAGAACCGGAAGGTCTGTGCTTTGTTCCACGCGGCGCAGGGGATGTAAAACCATCGCGAATGGAGGTTTATAAGGGCCAAGCGAGGAAGACCCAAATAACGGCCTTGCCAATTTTTTACCCTTTGGTTTTCTTAATTGTGCCTAAAATGCTGGGATCAATTATGTCACTTGAGCTTGAGCAGCAAAGGTCAAGTCGTTAGCGTTTAAATCGATTCTGCCCACTTCTAAACTGTTTGAAAGAGAAAAGGAAAAATGCAAGCATAAAGCTTATATTGCTTTGTTGCATGTAAGCCTACGAGGGAGCTGGCGCTTCACGAGGCACTTGGACTTCTTGGACCGTCACTGGCGGCTGCTGGCGTCGGGATCGCGTCCTCTGCTACCGCTTTTCTCTTCTACGAGACCAGAAAGGTGCTGGAAGAAACATTGGGCCTGTTTCCAAAATTTAGATCAGTCGTCTTCAACAACAGAATCCATCTACTCACGACAAAGGAGCGCCACGTCGGACGAAGTACCCTTCTTCCAACCACGACATTGTCTGGGTCGATAATGTCCTCATCGTCGGACATATGCTTCGTGTTAAGAAGCTTCTCTGCACCTTCACGAGTGCAGTGCCTGCAATCTCCTTCCTTGCACTCTTGCCAAACTTCATATCGCTCCTTCTTTTTCTATTCTTTTATTACAAAGTGTTGTCTAATTCATAATGCATATACTTACCGTATTTCTGCGCTTATAGTGCCCCTTTTCCGCCCAATATCAGTGTAGTCGTTTCTGTGGTAGCGAAACTGGGTTAAGTGCTGATAATCCAACACTTCTTGGTTTTCCTCTCTGGGAAGCCGAAGCATAGGCGCAAAATAGTCCGGGTCGCAAAACAGCTTTTTCGGTTAGCTCGCCAGCACAGTAGACGGGTCAACGTCAAGATATGCTTAAATATTGTACCTCTTATATTTCGAGGGCATTCTTGGCTTCGGTATATCTGAAATCAACCTTCGACACTTTCTGCACGGGATTGAGCACTATTGTGCATCCATCGTCTACGTCTCCTCCTTCGCGACAAAGATTGCTGTAGTAGCCATCGTGGTACTCTACTAAGCAATCATAATGCTCCTTGCTCAGCTTACAGTGATAATTTCGATAATCTTGAAATACTTGGATTCCACGAATATCTTTTCGGCGAAGATTATCCGGATATTACCGAAGCAGATGGTATCGTTAAGAATGAGGGCCCTCTCCTAGAAAAACTTTTCAGGCGCGGCAAACTTTGCTGCAATGGTAATATTTTCATTTAAGACCTACTTGACTGAAAATTGAGGAATTGCACACAGTAGAGAAAATGTGTGGGTGCCTTTCAGGAGCAAACAGTGTCCCTCGGTTTTAAAGTGGACCTGCTGCTAGTCGCCGGGGGTGTCAAAAATGGAAAGAGGGCCTTTCCAAATGAACTTTATGCGTGCCAGATTTGGATAAACGTATGGCCAACCAGCACCCGGAAATTTTGGGTCACTTTTGGGAATCACTCGTGAAATCGACGTGTCAAAAATGTGTGCTCTGTCTGAAACCAGCACATTAGGCGGATGGCCGTGTGCGAACCATGCGGAAATAGCTTAGTATCCATGCTTCTACTGTGCCGAAGTTACTAAGTGAAATCAGCCTTCTGGGGATTGGTGGCCCGTGCCGGCCATATGTAGCTCTGGACTCAGGCTTTTAAATGAACCTATCCGTGCGATACTTGAATACGTCTATAGTAAACCAGGGCCCTGGACGCGCAAGGACCAAAGATCGGTACTGGCCAGATAGTGGTCACCAAAATCAACGTTCCATCCAGAAGCACTATCATCAATGCTTAGCGATGTTCGAAACATGCAGAAGTGACTTAAGGATCATGTCTCTGCGGTGCCAAAAATGCATAGAAAATGTGGTCAAAGCTACTAAAGTGAACCGAAAGATATTTACTATAGTGCTTACTGAAGGTTTATTATTCTGCATAAATTTGAAAATAGGATTAACATAGGGCATAGTCGGATGAAATATACAAAAGGATGTTAGAAAAGAATATAAAAGGAGAATAAATGGAATAGGAAAAGAAACGTAATGGCGAAAGGAATGGAGTAAAATCTAGGGAATCGAATGGATGTCTAGACGGCATTGATAACCAAAGCGCCTGAGATGCCATGACGGCTACGACTTGGGAAGATTTTACCCTTTTCGCAGGGAAAAAACCAAGTCACGTTGCGATCTATATATTCCAGCAGCTTCTTTCGGGCTTGATCTGCTATCCTTCCTTGGCCTGACTGATGCAACTTGTGCATAAAAATGACAAATGCAACCCTGGAATTCAGATCAGACCAAGGCGAATCTGACCCAACTGCGGATACCGACGGCAAAGCTTGGTAGATGCCAAAGGTCCACTGACCAACGAAGTGTGCCATTCGTTTTCTGCTCTGTCTAGCGACGAACCGACCATTCTAAGTGCAAATAAGTCAGTCATACTATCACATTTCCAGCAGAGAAGATTACTTACAAGGAATATTTCCGATGGCCGGCCTTCAAAGGCACCGAAATCGAGAACGGGCAGCTGTTCCCGAAATCAAGCAGGCATATTCCGCAGGCTATGCTTATTGAGGAGGTATCCCAGAAGGTCCTCCGCGCGTACAAGTTCGCAAAAGGCACCACATTCAACGGATCAACAACGGCCGATGCCAAGGCCGAGTACCCTCTGAGAATACTCTCAGTAGTCCTCGCGGAAGGTAGGCCCTACCGTAGCAGTTCGTCGCGAATTCGGGCGGCAGTGGTCCATCTTGAGATGTACGGTTCTGAAGCCCTACATTTTCCACGACCAAAACGTGTGGAATCCTGCGGTTTGGGAGTGCCTGGATATCCGTCCAAGTCGCTGGGTAAAAAAAACCACCGCAGAGCACCAAAGCTGATGATGGTCAACTCCAGAGCATAAGACAACGAGCCAGACGCAAAGTCAACGGATAAACAACCAGGAACAAGAAGAAGGTCCGAGACGCAGCGAGGCAAGCCGTATCGGTGCACCGCTCAGTAACACCGATACGGATAGAATGAAGCTGCTTGTTGAAAGTAAACCTATCCTTGATGATTGTTTGGCAAATACAAACGTAGTAATTCCGGCCATCCAACCTTGTGGTAAGGTTTGCAGTATCCTTTGCGGAACTAGGCATTCGCTCTTGATTAGATCACACGATAAAGCTCCTGTCGTTGCGACTCGCAGCAGATGGACTGTATGTTTCTGCCTCAGAAGGCATTGCAAAGTCTCCTTTCGACCAGCACTTCTGGAGCGTTGTATAAATTCAAATAAAGGACTATACATCAAGGCGACACATGGGTATTCCCGACAATAAATGCCAACGGAAAATGTTGCAAGCTACAGGCAGACCAACAGTTATTACTGCCGACGTACTTGGATGCCACAACCAGAAGACAAAAGAACCAGGATCCCTGACATTCCATATTTTTTATATATTGATGTCTTTTCCAGTTCCCCTTTCTTTGATTTCTTTTTATCAGATTTTATATCGACCCATGTCATGTTTTCGAACTACAATCTTGCTTAAGGTCAGACTGTTCATAATATGCTATCGACTTTCCGTATCGCCCCATGCTCAAACTACAGACCACTATGAATGGAATGTGAAACATTGCATTATCCTTCAAGTGGTTGTGTTCTCATCCTTTCCTTTGCTTTTTAAATTTTTACTCGCTCAAAATCAGATCTAGCATGAAGATCGAAAGGCCACCAGTTCTTCCTTATTATCATATCGCTTGGCATGAGCTGGAAGTACCTGCCCACTATAAAATGGCATGGCAATGTCTGCATATCAAAAAACTGATCAAGCATGTTGATCTACACCAAATCTTCATAGAATTCCTTTTGACGAATGCCATTGTATCACAGAAGAATGAGTTTCCAAACCAATACATATCAACTCCTGTCTTCTCTATCTCCTTTCGGTTTAGAGACCATGTACACAAACATCATTTCATGTAAATTAGCACAGCCTGAATCAATACTTGCAAGCATAGGACATAGATATCAGGGGCGCCTGTAATACATAATACCCGAAAAGATTGTATACATCTACAGAAGGTAGTTTGTTGTTTCCTGTCAACGCAATCGAAAAGCACCTGTCAGTGAACTAGAGTCTTCCCGAAAACGGATCAAAGAGAAAAGCACGCACATCAAAGAAATATAAATAATCCCTTGCAGCGAGCAGCCAAATGGATGGCGCAGCCCTCTCTCTTTCTGCCAATAAATGCTCGAGTTTCAGAAACAGATCTTGACTGAACTCGTCGACGAAGATGCGTTGCTCGTCTTGGCACCGGGCTTGGGCTTATTCAAACTGTTGTGCTCGTTCATTCAGCTGTACTGCAAAGGCAATCACCTAGTTCTCGTGCTGAACACGACGCAGAAACAGGATACCGCGATCGGTGAACATTTGACCGCAGCCGGCATCGATCCGGAACATCGCATGCGAGTCATTGAGTATGACACGCCTGCAGACACGCGAAGCGCCATGTACAAAGAAAGCGGTGTATTCTCGATCACTTCGCGTATCCTGGCAGTAGACATGCTGCTGAAACGTGTACCCGCAGCCATGATATCGGGCATCATTGTGTACAATGCGCATCGGTATGATTGCTGAGTTGTCGTGCAACCTAGATTGAATTGGGAAGTAATAACAGTATCGTAGGATCCGTCCAAATTCAATGGAAGAATTGATCTTGAGGATATACCGGGAAGAGAACGAGCAGGGCTTCATCAAGGCCATGTCGGATCAGCCAGAGGCATTTACGACCGGTTTTGCTCCTCTGCAGAATACATTAAAATCTCTCCAGCTGCGCAAAGTTCATCTGTGGCCACGGTTCCAAGTACTCGTGTCTGATAATTTGGCAGCTTCATCCGGTGATGTGGTGGAACTGCGGCAGCCCATGACCCAGAGCATGGATGATATACAGCAAGGTCTCGTTGAATGTATGGAAGCGACCCTCGCAGAAATTAAAAGAGCCAACCTGATGGTACGTCCGTGCTCTTGGATTAATTTTTCAAAGTGCTTACAGTCATTTTTGCCGGGCTAGGTGGATGTTGAAGAATTCACGATAGAAAATTCGTTTTTTAAATCATTCCACACGATTGTGCGCAGACAATTGGATCCTGTCTGGCATCGCGTGAGCCCGGCAACGAAGCAGCTCGTCAGCGACTTGGGCGTGTTGCAAGAACTGCTAAACTACCTCACACAATACGATTGCGTGTCCTTTTACAGTTTTATCGAGACTATAATCGCAAGCAACACATCGAAAGACGGAAGGCAAGTCAGGCAATCTCAGTGGCTCTTCCTCGATGCTGCAGATAAAGCCATTTCGGTGTGTGCTACATTCTTTAGATAATGGCCCAAGTAAAAAGTTAACAATCATTTAACTGTAGACCGCTCGAAAACGGTTCTATTTGAAGCCTAACGATCCAGGATACGATCCCCAAAATGCACCGAATATACAGCTTGTATTGGAAGAGCAACCGAAATGGAGTTTACTGCGTGAAATCATGGAAGAAATCGATCATGCCGCTGCAACCATGCAGCAAAGTAAGCAAAATCCTGCGACGTGATTGAGAAAGTTACTCAACTCTAGTCGACGGTAGATGCTCCTGTGTTAATCATGGTGCGGGAGAAAAGAACAAGTTCTCAGCTCAAAGACTACTTGTCACATATGCAGCCAGACACAAAAGAGCAGACGACGCCGCTCCTCCAGAGAACCGCCCAGCGGTTCTTCCATTACAGAAAGAACATGGTGTCCATGCAGACAGGAGCCCAGGAAGCTGCAAATGCAGCGCAGCAAAAACAACAGCAGCAAGAACAGGCAGCCAAAAGTTTTTCACAGCGCGGTGTACCGCCTCCTAACAAACGCAGACGTGTCCGTGGCGGATCAGTTGCAGCAGCTTCACCGTCTTCTCGACAGACAATCACTGAAGCGTTTAAGCAGAACGCCATGGAAAATGTAAAAATGTAAGCTATATATATATATATTAGGTTTGCAGACAATAATAACTGATATCTCTCACTCTT
>NW_027192153.1:635179-704372 GCF_041956525.1 Rhizomucor pusillus
ACAGACAATACACTGAAGACGTTTAAGTACAGAACGACCACTGGAAAAGTAGTAAAATAGTAAGACTATATATATATATATAGGTTTTGCAGCAATAATAACTGATATCTCTCACTCTCTTTTAGACTTGACACTCCTGTTGGCCCCGAAACTGAGGCGTCGGTGTTTGGAGAAAATGATATCCTTCCAGAATTCAAGCAAGTGCCTGTCGGCTCGTTGGTTACGATCCAATGCTACGAAGATGATATGGATGAGCAGGTGCTGGAGGATATTGAGCCGCGCTTTATTGTCATGTACGACCCAGATCCAGCGTTTGTGCGACGGGTGGAGGTAATGAACTATAGACCGGCACCACGTCAATCTAGCAAGCGACTGATTCACACCATATTAGGTATATCGTGCGCTTCGTCCGCACATGGATATTCGCGTTTACTTTATGGTTTACGACAACTCGGTGGAAGAACAGAATTATTTGAGCACGATCCGCCGAGAGAAGGAAGCGTTTGAAAAGCTCATTCGCGAGAAATCGGCAAGTTGACAAATTTAGAAAGTCACAGCAGAAGAATATACGTGCTGACGAAAGAGTGTGTGTGTGTGTAGATCATGGCGATCCCTATGCCGCAGAAGGCTACTCAACAGCAGGATCATTTCATCAGGGCAGTGAGTTCTCGGATTGCAGGAGGACAGCTCAAGACATCAGGACCACCAGCGGTAAAGTTTTATTATTTCTATTTTAATTTTACAGTGCAATGTGTGTATATGTGTGTAACTCACAAGCTTGTCACAACAGGTGGTGGTGGATATGCGAGAATTTCGCAGCTCGCTTCCTCCGATTCTCTACGGTGCAGGAATCAAAATCATTCCATGCACACTCCAAGTGGGAGACTACATTTTGAGTCCCAACATGTGTGTTGAGCGCAAGTCTGTATCGGATTTGATATCCTCGCTCAATTCTGGGCGTCTGTATACCCAGTGCGAGAGCATGACGCAATATTACAAGTCGCCGATCCTGTTAATTGAGTTTGACGAGGGCAAATCATTTTCGCTGACAACCTTGACCGATATCAAGGAGAATATCACCGCGACCGATCTGTCATCCAAGCTGGTCTTGCTCACGCTGACGTTCCCGAGAGTCAAGATCATCTGGTCCTCGAGCCCGCACGAAACCGCAAAGATATTTCAGGAGCTGAAAAGGACGGAGGATGAGCCGGACGCGGATAAAGCCGTGCTCGTGGGTGCCGAGAACGCCGACGAAGCGGAGAGCACACACAACATGAAACCCCAAGATATTCTCCGGAGCATGCCTGGAGTCACATCCAGGAACTATCGTATCATTATCAACGCGGTCGAGAATCTAGAGCAGCTGTGTGCCATGTCCAAAGAGGACATACAAAAGCTGATTGGAGAAGAACCCGGAAGGAAACTGCATGCGTTTATTCACTACAATCCAGGAACAGGAGGGCAAGAAAAATGAGGAGAGAGAAAAAGAGAGAGAGAGACACAAAACGACAGACAGCGTGAATGACAAACAGCAGAGTTCCTGCCCCCCTAAAACCCTGCCTGAATTTATTATCTCTTGCCTCTTTTTGATCCTTTTATTTCCAATCCCCCTTTCGTCGTCCCCCTCCTTTTTTTACACTTTTACTTTTTTCTCTTTTTTCCCTTTTACCCTCTTCTCGCTACAACCTTTTTGTTATCCAACTTCGATATGGCACGACCTACAGTCTCTGAAGCCAAGCTACGAAAAATCCTGGAATTAAACGATAAACTCAAAGAACAACTGGAGATACAACGAATTCCTGTGTCGGAGGCTAGCAGATCGTAAGCAACTATACATCGTTAAATGCAGAAAGGGCCATTGTGTATTCACACCGACTTAACTCTTGCAGGTTAATCGACTATTGCCAAAGCAATCCAGACGTGATGGTGCCCTCAGTCTGGGGACATCGAAGCCCTGATCCGTTTGCTGAACCTGCTGGCGAATGCGCCTGCGTGCTAATGTAATTACTTATTATTGCCCCCGCCCCCAACTCAATTTATATTCTTATCCAACACATCAACGTATACGAGTACATAAACAAACAAGCAACGATTCCCAATCATGTATTACTCCGGAGACCGATTTGTTTTTTTTGACATTAATGCACCAATTCACGTGATTTGCTATATCATTACAAGGATGGTGCAGTTCTACTTTGAGTACGTAAGCACAGCCATCCCTCCACCCTCCTCTGGGTTTGCAATCTATGTAGGACAAATATCGATTACACGATCATTGACGTACATTGTTGTTGTTGTTGTTGTTGAAGAATGCGTAGCAGCAAAAACGCGGTATGTAAATGTTTATTGGTTGTACGAGTACCAGCAGTAACAAATCAAGGTGATCAACATGTACATATTGTACTCGATTTAAGTTTCACAGTGATCCTGATGTGCATCACTCTATGTGTGTAAATGTGACCAGATACGGTACCTCACAGTGCTAAGCAAAACGAATAACTATACATTGATCATGTATCCAGCCACCTCTGCAGCTGCAGCTGCAGCAGCAGCAGCGATGAAGAGCACCAGGGTTATAGTAATAAATCTTGTCTATTTTTTTCAAGATATCGCTGGACATCTAGATCATCGACCCAGCAGCGATGCTTAATAAGCTTCAAAAATGCACATTCTAGCTGGTTGATTTGTGAGAGGGTATACATGGGGCATATGCGCGCCATTCTGGCGTTGTTAAGCCAGCATGACGACGAGGAGGCTGCGGCAGCTTCTTCAGATGAGCTACTACTACTACTACTGCTGCTGCTATAACTACCGCTGGTGCTGGTGCTGGTGCTGCTGTTGTAATGTGCTGATTCTTGTTCTACTTGTTGTTGTGAGGCTGCCCACGCGGTGCCCTGCAAATACTTTGATGCCACGAGATGCGATGCAATAAAGATGCGATGCGCAGTATCTAGTTATTATTATATTATTATTATTATTAACCCAAATATGTGCGAGTGTGAGGTTTTTTCTTCTTTCAATAAGTTTTGGAATGTATATATAGATTTACATACCTTCATCGCCAATGGCGTTTTTTGGCAAGGCTTGCTTGCATCGTTCAATGTAAATCAATGCAACGACTGCAATGTGGCAAGATATCCGTGCATGGAAAGTGACTTTTTGGATGAAATACACAAGTTCAGGGGTCGTGCGCTGTCCACCAGCATGCCGGTATTTAATGGGCAGCAAGTCACATATTGTTACTGCAATGAAATCTATGCACATATTCATTGTTGGTGGCATTAAAATAAAATGGCTGTGTTCAATGTACACTTGTCGTACATACCGGTCAAGATGCCGGGAAGCGGTTTGTAGGAAGGGTTACTTTGCTGCCTCCGCAACGCAGATCTGACCATGGCATGCCGTTTTTGTATTGAAGATATGAGTGCATCGCTGCTGCAATTACTTGTCTCGGTAGTACTAGTACTTGTCGTCGTGCTGATCATCATTGCTGGTGGAATATTGTTACGACTGGAGATGATGATTTGAAGCATAAGAGAAGAGGAAGGGGCGAAAAAGGAAAAAGAAGTGAGAATAAGAAGAAGAAGGTGGAAGCGGCTCTCTACTTCTCCTTTTAGATTTGATGATGATTAGTTGAGTGAGTGGTGCCCTTTTGTTGTGAGAAAGCGCCGTGTACCAATCTCATGCGTTCCCGAAAGTCGCCTGACTCGCACCGGCTGCTTATCATTATCTCGATCAGGAAAATGGAGCTCGTGCACCGTCATTCACGACCACGCGAGACAAGGACTTTACTCGGCTGTCATTGCCGGTGTTACGTAAAGTAACTCCCTTATCAAAGAACTGCTACTTTCTCCGCATTTGAACGTGATTTCAGCGTATGTAGAAATGGAGAAATTAGCTGCTTTTCTGGGGAAACGGTACATATGTTAAGCCAGCTGAATGCAGCGCAGCGTGAATGAAGCCGCAGCCGCAGCAGCAGCAGCAGCTCGGCCGGGCGCAGTTCCATCATCCTGGCAACTACATAGTACTCTATTTCGTCCTTGTTGCTCATGGCAATTTCCCGTACGACGGTACCGGATATCAGTTGTCGAGCGGTGCGCGGGGAATTTTGCTTATTCCGTCGCGCATAAACCACAAGGGTGGAAACTTTGGGCATCCCACCCGTCCCTCTTCCTCACATTTTTTTCTCAGACAATTTATATTAAAATACCCAAGGTTGACAGAAACACGACGACGGCTGTATGAGTCTCAACCCTTTTGTTCTCCCTTGCACCCGCAGCAGCAACATTGTCGATCGATCAGCCGCGCATTCCACCTCGTTTGGCGGGGGAATCTCCACCTACCGCTAGGCGTGAGTCTAACCCTTTCGGCTTTCGTCTCAGTATCCCTATGCTACCACATTTATCGGTTACAACGCGTATCTACCTTTTATGCAGGTAATCCCGCATTTATATATGCAGCAGCTGACACAAAGGGTTTCTGTCTCTTTCTCTAACTTTAACATCCCAGTTTCATGTCACTTGGAGGGCTTTTGGTGAGCAAGCGGGTCACGAGATAGATAGATGGGGGATGGAGATTCTTGATTCTCAAATATTATTTTACTAATACTTTGGCGCCATTCTTGTTGGTGCTACGTTACTAGTTTGGGCAAGTTATTATCAACGATGATGAGTAAAAAGAAAAAGGTTACGTCGACGCTAACAAGACATATATTTCGAAATATAGCTATGAACTCGGTATTTTGACCGGCGTGTATTCGATGGACTCGTTCCAAACACAAGTGGATGTGCAGAACAAATCAACTGCACTGACGAGTTCATTGATGGCGGGCGCTTTCGTCGGAGCGCTTGCTTCGGGTCCGCTCGCAAACTTTATCGGTCGCCGTGGAATCGTCTGCTTTGGTCTCGTGCTATTCCTCCTTGGCGGCATATTGCAGACGGGCGCGGACGAGATTGGAAAGATATATGCCGGCAGAGCAGTGTCAGGTCTATGTGTCGGGTAAGTGCCCAATTGATTGCTGTTGTTGTTGTTTTCTCGTTAAGGGCTCATAACCACTCGATTATCTACAGAATGCTCTCAATGGCTGTACCACTTTGTAAGCATCATCCATCTAATTTTAAAAACCTCATGTGATCAAGTACATAGCTAATCTATACGTTGCACAGATCACTCGGAAATTGCGCCAAAACATCTGCGTGGGCGCCTCATTTCTATCCAGCAGTTTGCCATCACACTTGGTATCTGCGTGGCGGCGTGGGTGGACTATGGGTTTTCTGAAGTAGCCTCATCTGCAAGCTGGAGGTAAGATATGTTTCCCATTTGTTTTTGCAAAGACAATATTTACATGACATGTGTTTAGGATACCTTTCGGTCTCCCGCTCACCGTCGCGCTCGTATACCTTATTGGAAGTTTGCTAATACCGAGAAGGTATACAGATTGCTGTACAGTTTACACATTGCAGGATTATTCAGTTCTTTCTAGTCCCCGGTTTCTGATAGATAAGCATATGGACGGAGAAGCATTGCATGTCTTATCTCTTGTGCGAGGCGATGGCACGTCAGACCATCCACAGGTACTGATGGAATACATCGAAATCAAGCAAAGTATCCTTTTTGAAGAAAAGTTCAAGCCAAAACATTACTGGACGCTTTTTCGGAAAGGGCCCGATAACAATCGCAAGCGCCTTTTGCTGGGAATGGGCGTCCAAATCTTCCAACAGTTGACAATGATCAATGCACTTTTGTGAGTTCTACTATGCTAAGCCTCGTCCCAAAATGATTATTATAATACTAAACTTTAGTGGATCACAGATTGTATGCGCCAGCTCTGTATCAAGCAGCTGGAATCAGAGGTCGCCAGAGCGTCCTCTTGGCAAATGGCATCAACAGTATCGTAAACCTCGTTTTCACCATCCCTCCAATCATATTCGTAAGTAAATCACTGACATAGTTTATATTTCAAGTTGGAAAAATTCACTCTACTTGCCTACTAGATCGATCGTTGGGGTCGACGGCCTATCATGATCATCGGGAGCATTATTTGCTGCATATCTGTGATCATCATGACCATCATTAGTGCGATTACCGGCCTGGCAGATACGATATCCATCATCCACAATGTTGAAAAGTCACAGTCAGCAGCGGCTCAGGGAGCGGCTACCGGTGCAGACAGCAAAGATGCCATTGTGTTTCTTGTCATGATGTACGTGTTTATTGCATCCTTTGCTTGCACTTGGGGTCCAATTGGTTGGATTTATCCCACCGAGCTTTACTCACAGGGTAAGCGATTGTGTACATACATTTATATACTTTTGTCTATTCACCTGTTTAATAGATGTTCGAGCTCAGGCACTGGGTATCACCACCGCTGCCAACTGGCTGTTTAACTTTGGAGTCACTCAATTGACGCCGATCATGTTTAACAATATTCAGTGGAAAGCCTTCGTTGTTTACGACTGTTTTCTTTTCGTAATGCCTTTTATTGTATATCGTTACTTTCCTGAAACCATGGTACGTTTAACGCCTCCATGCAAAACACCTAAACGAAAACTGATCTGTGCGCACTGTACAGGGTAAATCTTTGGAGGAAGTGGATTTGATTTTCACTTGCAACTTCAACTACTACGACGTCAACGTTCACCACCCACAAACCGCAGCCGCTGCACTGGTCCAGATGGGCCGACGGCGGCGACAGACCGACCTTCCTTTTACAAATGCATCTGCTCGGATACAAGAAATGACTTCCAATCCGCCGTTGCCGTTGCATGTTTAATGTACATAAACTCCTTTCTCTTTTTTTCCTTGTAGTTATCTTTGCATGGATGATTATAGTGATTAAAAATTAGTACTGCTGCTATTACTCTATGGGATCTCCCCATTGATTCCTTCGAACTGCTCCGCCGCGATCCTCCGTCTCCTCTCGTGTTCTTGGTAGCTCATCAGGAACCTGTTCGGCAGCACGTTCTGCAAAAGTATTTGGTCGTCTCTGTGGTTCTGATGGCGGTGCTTTCATGGCTTCACTGCGTATTTTTGCCCATGCACTGTCTGGCGCATTCTGAGCGCGAATCCTATCCCACGCACTCTCTTGCCGAGTTCCCTGTTGCTGTGGTTGCTGTGGTTGCTGCCATTTTGGTTGCTCAGGAGGAGTAGCTTGACCACCCCAGGGAGATGATTGCTGTTGCTGCTGCTGAACCGGCTCCCGCTCAAATTCAGATGACAGTCTACCGTAGTCGTTCGCGTGCTCGGAAGCAAACTCGTCAACGTTATTTGATGATGATGATGAATGTGGCGCTGTTGGTCGAGGAGGTGGTGGAAGCCGCTGGCGACCTTGCGTGGCAATTTCCCGCCTAAATGCAAAGTGGTGAGACTCGGCGAATGCTGCAACAAGTATATTAGATATTTACTGCATATCTTTGATGAGTTGGATGATCCTGTCGGCGTGAGGGGACTGCTTTACGGTATTAGCTGCGGAAAGTGTCCCGGCAATGAGACCGACTTGGGCAGCGACGAAAAATCCACCGCCTGCAAACAACGCAGCTTTCAGAGGAGAAAACCGTCGTCTTATACCTATCAAAATGTTATATCAGTATATATATACTGTTGCTTGGCATGCTTTTCTAGATAATGATACTTGCTATAAACAAGCATAGTAGTCGTGCCGACGAAGCCGCCCAAGTTGCCTATGTGGAATGACGCGTGTCAGCAATGTGTATTACAGTGAGACGTTGAGAGAGTTGAGTGAATCGTACGGTAAGTTAGCACTTGACGGCGTGCAGTATCAATTGTTTGGACTTCTTGCTCAGACAAGTTATATTCCTTAACACGGTCTCGAATGCGCTGCAAGGTTTCGTCGTTCATGGTGGTGGTGGTTCGAGTTTCGAAAAGGAAGGTGCTGCCGACACGATCTCCGCAAAAGTAATGAATACTCGCCGCTCCCGGTTCTTGTGGTACCTCAACTTGACTTTCCTCTTTTCTTTCGAATCGAGTATATGCCAACGTCTTCATATTTGCTTGCAGCAGTTTAGAATTCGCGCTTTTGTTCCGTATCTATAAATATCATAGGACACTGTATTGACAACTGTCTAAGGTACGTTTTATCAAGCACCAAACGGTTGCCCTCCCACCTTGAACAAGATGAATGACGATACCCTGTCATCTACGCTTGACAATAGTTAGCGTCTCTCTCCTTTGCTCATTCTTTCCCAATGGCAAGCCCTCAGTCCGGTAACACCACTCCCGAGCCAGCATCGAGCAGCAGCACCGATGTTCGCAACAAGCCAGAAGCTGAACAGAAGCAGCAGCAATCTCAGTCGGTGGCAGCGGCGGCGACAGAGGTGAAAGCAAGCAGCAGCAGCAGCAGCAACAGCGTGCCTACCTCGCCGCCGTATCCCCCTACTTACAGAGCCGCGGCTTACGTTGATCCTTCGCACTACGATCCTGCTCACCATCACCATCCTCATCCGAATGGTTTTGATCCCAACGATCCCGCGGCTTATGCAGCGTACGTGTACCCCTTGAGCCCTCAGTTTTCAGTGCAATACTATTCAGACTATGGCAATGGATACCAAAGCTACCCTGGATCACCTGCATTACATCCACAGTCGCCGCCTATGAACCCGACGAGCCCGCCCTTCAGTCCGACGTTTCAATATCAGCATCATCAACAGCCGCCGGCTGCTTCAGGCATTACGCTCTCGCCACCGACGCATGCGTACGTGCCTCCTCCGCACTCTCATCATCATTTTCCACCTATTCACATTTCCTCCCCGGTTTTGACGGGTGCTGCCTCCGTTCCTGGCTCGCCGCCCCACCAATTTATACAGCCGCTCCCTGCGCCATTCAGCCTTTCGAGCGATCTGCGCCAGAAGCGAAACCAATCTAACCAGCACCACCAATCTTCTGATCAGCAACAGCAGCAGCCTGTCCATTACCACACTCACAATGTCTATGTTCGTGGCCTATCGCCATCAACTACCGATGAATCTTTCCAGGAGCTATGCAGTGTGTAGGTGCCAGGGTTGCTTGCTTGGAAGGAAGGTAGTTGCTGACGCTAGAATTTGTCTCAGGTACGGCAAGATCACGTCTTCCAAGGCAATCATCGATCAAAAAACGGGTGAATGCAAAGGATATGGTTTCACAATGTACGAAAACGTCGAGGATTGCCACCGAGCTATAGAGGGTCTAAACAAGGCTGGACTGCAAGCTTCATTTGCAAGAGTGGGACAGGTAAGAAAAATCTTTACTCCCACGTTGCGGTAAATTCAAATATTTTCCCATTAGGAGTCGTTCAGCTCTCGCTTGAGGAGTCTACAGGACGAATCATCGACTAATATTTACATTTCGAATCTGCCCCTGGACATGACAGAACAGGTGACGATCTCTGTTTATGATGAATTTGTTCACTTCAATGCTGGGAAAGCTGACAATAAATGTCCTACAGAAACTCGAGGAGCTTTTCCAGCCTCACAAGACAGTTTCCAACCGAATCCTGAGAGACCCAGTCTCTAACATTAGCCGCGGCGTTGGATTTGCGAGGTAACAAAGAGAAAAATCGTGTTATGTGCATTGCTGATCTGACCGTATTTAGAATGTCCGACCGCGCATCAGCAATTGCCATCATTGAAAAGTTCAACGGCCAGACAGTAGACGGATCATCTGCCCCGCTCCAGGTTCGCTTTGCAGACTCACCTGCGCAAAAGAAACTCAAGAACCAAACCGCTCGCAAACGAATGATTCGGCCGCGTGATTTCCAGGCAATGGCCGGATTCCCTATGCGCACAATGATGCCTATCACTCCAGAAACGATGCTCGGAATTGCACCAGCGGGTGCGCCTGCCCATCTCTACTATTATGATCAACAACAGTAAGTCGATTGGTCTTGTAAAGTGAAATAATTGGATACAGCGTATTCATTAAATACGGAAACTTAAAGCTACGTACACTACCCGGTACCCATGCCCACAGTATCCACGGAACTTCCAGCAGACGAACACGGTGGATTGCACCGGCAGTCAGCTGCTCCCCTCGCATCCCCTCCAGACGAGGATGTCAAGGACCTATCGTCTGCCATGGAAAAGCAGCTCCACGTATCACCCAACAGTGAATCGGTTGCCGTCAGCCAACAATAGTTTCTAATTCTGTGGTTTCTAATGAAAAAGCGCTCTTTCCCTCTCAGGTTGCCGCTCCTTTTCTAGAAGAATTGTTTTCGTCTTTCCTTGATTCATCAACAACCAAGTAGAATAAGTCCATGATTTTCTTTTTTTGTCTTTTTTTCTTTTCTCGTTGATGTTGATGCAACGAGGCTATCGAGCTCTGCCCCTCTTTTTTTGTTTTCAAAGAAAAGATTAAATCTTTTGTGTTTAATTCAGTCCATTATCATCGATGCTGATGTAAAAAACATTGTGCATGATATCTAGAACTCTGACTCAATGGTAACCGAATACTCGTCTTGGACCCGCTTTTTAAACCGTGGCTTGGTGACACAAGGTATCTCGCTTTTCAAGCATGCCAACTTTCCAGTCGAAACCGTACAATAAGAACAGCTCGTTCGATGTCCTTGCAGCAAAAGTAAAACGACGACCGCTGTTACTGTTCGGTCTGCCATTTGTGACTATCATTGTCGCGGGATCCTTTGGGTTGGCGCAATTGACGCAAACACGCTACGATCATCGAGACATGAAGGTCAAACAGGTATGTCTTTTTCACACGTCGAAGGAAAAAACACAGCTCGAGTAATAACCTTTTTCTCTGAAAGGTTGCCAAAGAAGAGTCGCTTGGTATGGCAAAGAATCGTCGCAAGTTAAGCATACAAGAGGAATACTGGGTAAATATTATCTACATTTCCTGGTACTAGTTGCAGTCTACTGATATTTACCACGACGCAGCGGCTGCAAGCAAAAACGGACGAGGATTGGGAGCAAGTGCGAATCGAACGACCACCCGGAGTGGAGTAACAATTGTGTAATAATAGATGTGTATATACCCCAAATGATTTTAATGATATTATTGTTATTATTGTTGAATGAAAAAAGGAAAAAGAAGCAGAAGAAAAAAAAATACAACGATCATGCAGCTTGGTTAGCCTCTTGGATCAGTTCAGCCAACTCTCCCGATGCAGCGAGCTCCTTGACGATATCGAGACCGCCGATCAACTCGCCCTTGATGTACATTTGCGGATAAGTAGGCCAGTTCGAATATGCCTTCAAACCTGCAACGACAACGTCAGCAACTTGTAAGTATTTACAAACTTTAATGTACGTACCTTGGCGCACATCCTCATCGGACAAGATGTTGAAAGAGCTGTATTTAACTTGACGTTCGTTCAAAATTTCAAGCAACTGACGGGTGAATCCACATCGAGGCTGGAGAAGTGGGTTCATTTAATATTTACGTGAAAGAGAAGTGTGTGTGAGTGTGTGTGCACATATACGTACCTGCTGTGGAGTGCCCTTGATAAATAACATGACGGGAGCGCTGTTGATAAGCTCCTTGAGGCGGGTATTCAAGTCCTTTGCAGATTTGACATTGTTTTCGAGACCAGGTTTACCAGCAGCAGCAGCATTGGAGACGCTCTTTGCATGCTTTCCAACTGCATTTGCTAGCTCAGCAGCCTTTGCGCCCTCGACACGTTCAACTTCTTTGCCATTCTACACCGTGATACGCCAGTCAGCCACTTATCGCCCGCCTTGCATCCACTCTGATTTACCTTTAGGATAATGAATAAAGGAACCGCATCAATCTCAAACTGCTCAGAGATATCGGCAAAGTTATCGGCTTCAATCTAGATATTAGTATTAGTCTTTCTGTCCACCTTGACAATTGCTGGTAGCTTATTAATCACCTTCAAGAATGTCAAGGAAGAAAACTTTGTCGCCAATTCTGCGTAAACGTCGTTCATTTGCAGGCATGGCTCTGCCCAGGGTGCCCAAAAGTTGAGCACGGTGACAGAATCCTTCTTTGCTGTAAGATCAGCGAATTGAGCGTCGCTGGTAATGTCTATGAGGTTTGCCATGTCTAACAAGGATCGAAAAAGTAGTGGATGGTATAGCTGGGCGGGATCTCCCCGCAAAGCTGGCTGGCTGAAGTATTATTTTCATCAGTGGATTTTTGATTGGAGCGATCTTTGCTCACCTTTGATGCAGAGTTTGATATTTCCTTCCTTATAACCGGTACAATGCAGAAATCAAGCAACGGATGTATAAGTTGATGGTGTGCACGAGAGCAGACAGGAAATTTCGATAGATTTTAGAATACAACGGAAAAGCAAAGTTAACGTAAAAGACACCGTACACGAAAAAAGTTTTTACAGATACTATATACAAAAGTATAGCTTATACTGGATTTGTTCGCCGTCGTCGTTTAAAGGAAGATCCTTCTTCTTCTAAATCTCCTGGTAGATTCAAGTTATGTGTATTAATAGGCTGCTTCTCGCACTGCAAACTTCACTGTTGATGACCTACCACTATCTCCTCTGTATCTGGAGCGTTTTTCGCGATATCTTCTGTCTGGGTCATAAATCTCAATCCAAAACGGGTTTGTTTTCAAGGAGCCATCGGGACCACTGGCACAAACCAAACTGAATTAGCTCGAATATCTAACATCGCATGTAGCTGGTATACTTACGGCACATGCTCTGTCCGACGCAGTTTTACGTGGGGTATTTGCTGTACTATCTCGCGCATGACGCCAATGTGCTTCTTATCCGGTGCATTTGGTGGCTCCTAAAGTCTCTTTGTCAGACGACGCTTGAAGACTGACATGCTAAAAATTAGACTTACCCGGTTCGTCTGCTGCTGCTGATGCCCTCGGTAAACATCCCGTATAAAAGTAGAAGACGGAAGTACACGCACTGCTCCCTGCAAATTGTGTGGCCGTATAGGCAAGGCTGCTGCTGGTTTTGTGATGCGATTAGGTCTAGGGGAACGCTGGGGTGATGAAGGACGAATAGGTGATTTGGAGGGTGGAGACGGTAAAGAGCTATTATCTCTGAACGGTACAGACATACGGGTATGTGATGGATTGGGGCTGGCTGGCAAGCCCTGTGATGGAGGAGGAGGAGGTAGAGGTATAGGTGACGGTGCCGAGGGCTTCGTGATGGATTTCAAAGATTCTCTGTATCCAGCAACCTAGAAATCTGAATTAGTTTTTTTACTCCATAACAGCAACGTTGCTTGCAGTGCTTGCCTCTTTTTGCAAATGCATTATTTGTCTTTCCAAGCGAGCCACGCGCTCATCGTAATCTGGATTTACGGCTTCTCCAGAAGAAGATGGCACACTGTTTGTTTTTGCCACGTTACGTTCTTGCTTTTTCGGACTAGGTGTAGGTGATGTCTGCAATACCGGCTCTTGCACCGCGGTACCAAACGACCCTGAGGTATCATTCTCATCAGAGAAACTTTCCGCAGTTGCAAAAGATGTCCGGCTTCTTTCAAGTGGTCGTGGTTCTGCTGCTTTTTGCAGTTGCTGCTCCTCTTGCTCTGCTTGAGTAGCTTCTTCCGCCTCACTCCGCAACCTATCCAGCATTGTGCTTAATTCTTGAATTCGTTGCAGCCTGCTAGAGTGACTTCGTCTCCGTGGATCACGACTGCGGGATATAGACGATTGGGAAATCGAGGATCGGGTGCTTTGTCTTGAATGTTTACCACCTTTTCCACCTCGGATGTCAGCCAACTCTAGGACGCTACATTTGTTGAATGCAACTACTTACTATTCGAATAGCTGGACCAGTACTGATCCAGCGTAGGTGTCAACGGCGGTGAACTGATTTGAGAATATCCCTCGTCTACGCGCTGCTCAAAAGATTAAACTTTTATGCAATATATCAACCGTCTCTTTCCACAACATACCGAGGCGACCGTGACTTGAACGTTGGATGCATTAGGGGGCGATCGGAAACCCATACTTCCAAAGAAGCGCTCGAATTCAGAGTTTGCATAACTGACCGTTCTCTTGACCGTCGTAGCGACGCTGTCCCAGAATGAGGGTGATTGACGCGCAGAGTCGATTGCACCGTTAGAGTCGCTGTCCTCCGCTCTGAGTGTCTTTGAGGACGGCTGCCATCCAAAGCCGTCTGCCATGTTCATGATGTTTACGTGCTTACAAAGAGGTGTTCTTTGTGCAGACAGCAGCGACTTGGACTTTGAAAATCTTGCAAAGAACAAGAACAAAGGGAGTCCGCTGTGGTGCTGCTTGCTGCTTTTGTGCTTGATTTTGCGGACCGCTGAATTAAACAATGTCATGATCAATATTGGTCAGCCAAAGATTCGCACTGAGGGCCCCAAGATCGTCTTGGATTGACCGCATAATGGGACAAGATTCTGTCTTCTTGATGATTGTATCTTCATATCACAGCGAAGCGCATGATTCCGAGATATGAAAAGGTAGGATATCATACACGAATCTGCAGCAATAATTTCGACGTGAGAGCGACAAAACAATCTTTTCTTTTCAGACCGGATAGAAACAAGCTTTAGCATATCGTAGTCAAGAAGGGAAATCGTGGGTGATGATGATAGAATCATTGATTGCGCATCGCCCAGCAGTTTCCTAATATCTTAATGGACAAAGTAGAAAAGTACGACGGACACTACATCCATGGCTGAAGCTATTAAACAATTGCCAGGTCTGATAATGTAAGATTTGTTTCGGTGGTTTTTCTATAGATGGGGAAACATGGAAATAAGGGTGGATCTTGAGATGCTTGATGTATAATATACTCGATCTATGATAATTACAATGCAAAATAATCCATGGGCAAACGGATAGTGGGGTTTCCGGCGCTGTATGCTTGCAACCTTTCTTCCATGATTCGCTTTGTGAAACTACTTTGTTTGCCGCAAACAGCCGGTTTCCCTGCCAAAAAGTACTCTGCTCGCATGGCTACGAGCTTGTCGATAATTCCAAGTACACTCATATCTGGTGGTCGCACCGGCGAAGTGACGGGGATGAGGTTCCAGTGGTCAGCCGGTAGCTCTTCGTAAGGAATGGGTTGATTTTCCCGTTTAAGTATAGTGAGATATACATCGAGATTGGTGTAAACGTATTTGATAGCATCGTGATGGTCCTGCTTTAACTCGCTCGGTTTAAATGACATTGATTCTGGAACTGCTTTCGAAGTGTTCAACAAATGAGGATAATCCGTCAAGAGGAACAAGCGGAGAGGTTTCTCGCTGCGACTTTCGATATCCTTGACCTTGTTCACAAGGGATTGAGCACATGGGACCATATTCGTGACAGGCTCTAAGCGCTCCATACGCCAATGAATAGCTACAAACGGGCTCAATTGCTCAGCAATCGCATCCGCAATCTTCGTCCAACGTTTACTGTATGACAAGGGAGTATATGCTTCAGGATTTTCAATGTAGGTAAATCTGGCAAATGGGTTAGCAGCTTGTCACATAGCATGGCTCGGTTTCATTACTCACCGACGATCGTAAAGCAAGCTGATAACATCGAGCGGCGGAGCCTCGCCATCCCCTATGTATTCCCTCTTGCGTGCTTCATCCGACAATGCATTTAAAAGAATCTCGGTGTAGTTTCCTTCTCTCCTGCTGAAATCCTCCGGGTCGTCGAGATAAAATCGCTTTCTAGGCCAGCCTGTGTAATCCAATATGCCTTCGTAGCAATTCTTTGCCTTGTCCAAGAAATGCAGATTTTCGCTAATCTCCACGTAGACTTCTTGCGATGTAGGAGTTTCGACCTGGTTGCGCTCGGTAATCCATTTGTTGAAATCCTCTACAGTGATGAAACTAAAGTGTTCTTGATTCTGCAAAAGCCAGTCGTCATCGTAGTAAAAGCTAAACGGGTATTTGCGGCAGGCGCCTAGATGAGAGCTGTGGACATTGGGTAAAACAATAGTGCGATCGAGTTTGCCCGAGAGAAAAGCGAGCTGTCGAAAGTGTTCTTGAGCCTTGGACTCTGCAAATATCCTAGTTACTCGGAATGTTTCCCCAACAAGTGAAGATTCTGTATCTGACCTTGCTCCGTGATCGCGACCGGAAGCATAAAGCGACAGCGATCACGTCCACAATATTTTCGGTCGATCATTCTTATCCTTGATTCCTTGTCAATCGGATCGTTTCGTTGCTGCCATTCAACTTGAAGCGTTCCATCTGGTCGCATTTCTTGATGACCTTGCGGTCGAACATATTCGAGGGTATCAAAAGTGTCATCAACGATTGGAGGGGTATTGCGAGAAACAAAACGTCCCGAGAAATAAAAGAACAATAAAATAAAGCACAGCAGTGCGAGGTTGCGTCGCAGTGACCTTCCGTTCCATAAAGGCATTCCCAGAATGGCGCGCAGAAAGAGAGAAGAGAAACAAAATGTTTGACAGTGAAAAAATAGGTTTGGTGACACAACCGCTTTCGGGAGCTGTCGATCTCTTTGGTTGTCGGTTGCCAAATTCGGCAATCGTGTTCGCTCTTGTCGACGTCAAGACGGACAATGCGTGTATTTCTCTCTGTCACAGGAGACACACGCACATGCTCGTTGCTCGAAAACATGTAAATGATACGATTTCTCATTTAATTCCTCATTTATATCCTTAAATACAATAATCGCTACTTGTCGACTAGTCATCGGTTTTGGAGCTAATGCCTTTTACCACAGCAGACTAAACTACGTAAGGAACAACTAGTACTATGCAGTTCGATCTAATGTATCGAATGGTTTGCATTTCAAGCAGCAGAAATTTGAGCTTATGATATTTCACAACAAGGACAAAGGTCCCCTAAAATCGCCAGCAGAGTATTGCTATTAGAAGTACTGTATACGTACATTACGTCTATGCACATACTTAGTAGTTCGACATATGTCGAGTGTAACTCTCAGAAAAAGCAAGACACAAAGTGTTATGCATTAAGTACCGCGTGGTTGAACAAGTAGTTGGTGAAGAAGAAGATTAATGGTTGCTTGTTACATGTTCGGGACTACATAATGGAATCTGGGGCGCATGCAAGTTTTCAAAGGTCAGCAAGGTCAGCACCGGCAGCTGGCTGCGCTGCGGGAAGGGCGGCATTGTCGAAACATCGATTCGGCTTTCTTCTTGCGAATTCTTGTCCAAAAACCTTGGCGCTCTTTTTCTCCTCCCCCTTTTGCTCCTCGATTGCAATCGTGCCAACTCATGTTCTCAAAGACTAATCCTTACGACGAGATCGTAGGTACGTATGTCAATGTACACTCGTATGCGATAGAGACAATGCTGAGCCTGATGTGCTTAGCCGCGGCTACGGACGAAAATCTCACCTCTGAAAACTGGGAACTTATCCTTGGAGTCTGTGACAAGGTCTCTCGAAGCCCTCCGGATAGGTAAATTTTATCAGTGGGGTCTCGCTGCAAATGCCAAGCTCTTGGCTGCAGCTTGCAGAAAAAAGAAGACTAATATAGATTGTCAGCGCCCGGGATTGCATCACAGCAGTGTCAAAGCGATTCACAAGTCGAAATGCTAACGTGCAACTCTATGCATTGACGGTAACTATTACGATAGTACACCTTGTAGTCACGCGGGCTTAACAGATTGTCATTCCAGCTCGCAGAAGCCTTGGTGAAGAACTGCGACATCGCAGTTCACCGCGAGATATCCTCGCGCATGTTCACAAATGCCTTGACAAAGATGATTCATGATAGAGTATGTAGTGAAACATATTGATAAAGGAAGGGTATACTAAGCTGGTCGATAGTCGACGCACGAAAGTGTCCGAAAACGAGCATTGGAGTTCATCCAAATGTGCTCTCATGAATTCCAAGCAGACACATCTCTTGGTCTAATGAACGAAGTATATCACAACCTTCGATCTGAGGGCATCCAGTTCCCGAATCCTCAAAAGCCCAAGAAGGAATACACTCAGGTACGCATTCAAGCTACGTGATCTCCCAGGGTTTTAAATCAGCTAATTCAAGCGACGCCACAGTCTGAATTGGATAAACAAAAGGAGGAGGAAGAACTTCAACTGGCGCTGGCACTTTCCTTGTCTGAATCAGAGAATCAGAGGTCTACATATAGAGTGAGTCTGTGCAAGCATGTAGCCTCAAAGCAACGGAAAAGCTAATCCCACCTCTCTTAGCCCTCAAGCTCGGTGGCTGCAAAGACTACTACGTCGACGCAGGCAATTTCTGCCACAGCGTCAGGTACCACAGCCAATCAGCCAAACTCATCTTCCCAAGAAGCTGCACCGAAAGTGTCGAGAGTACGTGCTCTTTATGATTTCCAGCCAACTGAGCAAGGAGAGCTTGGATTCCAGAAGGGAGATATTATCCGAGTCATCGAAAGTGTCTATCGCGATTGGTGGAAGGGCGAACTGAAGGGCCAAACCGGTATCTTCCCTGTGAATTATGTGGAAAAGATCGTTGATCCTACACCAGCCGATTTGATGAAGGAGGCGCAGATGGAAGCAGAAGTGATGGGTGAAATCCAAAATGTCGAGCGATTACTCGATATGCTTTCTCGAATCGACCCACAGCGAGATTCATTTTCCGAGAATGAAGAACTTCAAAACCTTTACAACAGCACGCTTGCCATCCGCCCAAAGTTGGTCAGATTGATTGAAAAGTACAGTTTGAAGAAAGGTATGAACCGCAAAATAGAAAATTACGGTCAGGAGACTAATCCCCTCTCTCTCTTTCTCTGAAAACTATTAGACGAGTTGGTTGCATTGAATGAGAAGTTTTTGCAAGCTCGAACAATGTATGACCGGATGCTTGGTTCGTCTATTGCAAAGTATACTTCTCCTCCAGGTACTATCTTTTGGAACGATACGAGACTATGTGGTACGAATGCTAAACCCATTTATCAGCAGCACACAATGGTTATATGCCGCATCAATATGTTGGATATGAACAGCATCTCCAGCAGCAACCCCAACCTCAACCCCAACCTCAACAGCAACAGCAGCAGCAGCAACCTATTTACAGCGCTCCGCCGCAGGAACCATACATGGCCTATCAAGCGAACCAGCCTTATGGCCAAGGATACCCGGTTCAGCCATCACCGGTTGCTCACCACCAGCAACCTCAGATCCTTCAGCAGCAACAGCAACAACCACAGCAATCGTCGCAGCCTCAAACTCCTCAGCAGCAACAAATGCCTCAGCAGGCTCCTTACAGCCCACCAGCACAGGATGTGTATGCTGGCTATGCTCAGCAGCAACAGCAGTCGGCATACAATCAGGCTTACCCAGTCCAACCTTCTCTAGCAACACATCACCAGGCGACGCCGCAAATCCAGCATGCCTCGCCTCCTCCTCCTCCTCCTCCGCAGCAGCAGCAAACATCTCAGCCGCCAGTTTACCCCCAGACTACGTATCCTGCTCCTCCCCAACCTTACCCAGGTGCTACGCAGCAAGCGTATGCGCAAAACTATTAACCCATGTTAAATAAAAATTTTCTTATCAACGGCTGGATAAAAAACAAAAGTGCCCCATTTGTGAAAACAAATGCATGCTGCTGAATTAAAATGAAGCACTGATCGAGATCGAGTATGAAACATTCGTACTTGCTTGTGATTCGCTGACTTTTGGAAGATTTCAGCAATGTATGTAACTCAAAAAATGTCAAATTCAATTGCCACTTCACCCTTCTAGAATGATTCTATCGCTTGCTTTGCCTAACGATATTCGTCATTTCCAGCTGTACAAGTCGTATATGAACATAGGTGAGAAAAGACAGTCCAAGATATCGTTTCTCACGGCGTGCGGACGTAGGTTGGGATGGGATTTCCGGGGTGCGGGGAAGTTGGAGCAAGAAACAAGGGAAACCGTGTCCACGGGCGGTCGTCCAAAAAAAAAAAGAGCAAGTGAACATCCTGTCGTGTCAGGTCTTTGTGCCTTTTTCTTCACTCTGCTTTCTCACGAAAGCTGTGCATGTATTTTTCATACTCGGCTTGTCATTTTTTCGGTGACCACCAGCCAACAGCAGCCAGCCTTTTTTGATCAAATATATCCATCAGGGCCGAATTGGCAGGTTGTTTATTCCCTTTGATACGTAGCCCGGACGGTTATGAAACGGCCCTCCACTGGCGAATCACAACCTCATAATTCAAAGCGACCCTGCACTCGATTACCCCCGCAGCAACAACCTTCTACTTATAGTACTACTGCTCCCCCACCAACCACTACCATGGCAAATAACACCAACGCCGTCCTGAATCACATTCACGACATTGTCCAAGATCTGGAACAAGGCCATCTCGACGTTTGCCTTCGAAAAGCGCTCAAAAACGATGCAATCAAAACTCTATCCCCAGAGGAAAGCGCTCTGGCGATGGCGGTCGATAACGCTCTCAAGAATATAGCACAGCGCCAGCTCATGCTAGAGACCGACAATCTCAGATACAGGATTGCCATGCAGCAACAGCATCAGCTGCTCACAGCAGCAGCGCACTGCGACGACAATGCTGACGGCAACGACGATCAATCAATAGACCCAGATAATGCACTTAATTCCAAGGTCAAGTCGATAGACGCTCGATGCTCTACATCTGAAGAAGGTATTGCCTCTGTCAAGGAAACGTCCTTGCTGGATAAAATACAGTTACATGCTGCCACACCGCATTCAACATCATCATCAATACCGACTGGGTATTTTGGCAAGTATACCTTTTAGATACTTCTGTAAGTAGCATAATGGCTTACTTTTTCTTTGCAGCAATATCACCAATTTCTGAACCTTCTGCACCATCTCTTGCAACCTCCCCAACTGCGACGCCTCCATTCTCCACACCACCAGTAGTAACAACAAATAATACATCACCTGTATACTACCGAGCACTGTCACCTCCTCTCTTGTCAATACCACCACCGTCATCCTCATCTAATACCAGTCCTGAAAATATTGTATGTCCTGATTGTGTTGTACAGGCCGTCGAAGTGGCATCCTCCGTTCTTGCCGGTAAACTCGAACAACGCATCACCTGCAACCACGAAAGATATGTGAATGGTACTGTAAGCCCCTCTTCGCCAATCAATCTTTTGAAGAACACAATGAATGCCATGACCGATCTGTTGAAGCGACTTGCCGACGAATGCATGTATGTTGCTCACGAGACAGCTGTGAAAGGCAAGCTTGGAGTACAAGCCCGGTGCGATCGTGAGATGAAGGGCATATGGAGAGACTTTGTTGTCAATTTAAACACGATGACTCGCAGCCACCTGGAGCAAGTTCGCGACATTGCCGACGTATCGACTGCCATTGCACGAGGGGACCTGAGCAAAGCCATGACTGTACCCGTCAAGGGCGAAACGCTTGTACTCAAGAATACGTTCAACACAATGGTAAACCAATTGAACCTCTTTGCATCCGAGGTTTCTCGAGTTGCACACGACGTGGGCACTGAAGGTCGGCTTGGCGCTCAGGCCACCGTGGCGGGCGCAGATGGCATCTGGAAAGAATTGACAGATAACGTCAACACCATGGCTGCCAACTTGACCAACCAAGTCCGCGACATTGCCCAAGTCAGCAAATCCGTGGCTCGCGGCGATCTTACAAAGAAAGTGACAGTCGAAGTGAAAGGCGAGATGCTGGATTTGAAAAACACAATCAATACGATGGTCGACCAGGTAACCAACAACAGTGCCTCTCTCTGTTGTGCGACGTCAGAGCTTAACTTTAATTTTCAACATCAATGCTTACCAATGGCTCATTGCTTAGCTTTCTACATTTGCGACAGAAGTCACTCGTGTCTCGTTGGAAGTTGGAACCGAAGGAATTCTCGGCGGCCAAGCTGTTGTCAAGGATGTAGCCGGCACGTGGAAGGACCTTACTGACAATGTCAACATGATGGCATACAGAGTTACAAGCCAAGTACGCGACGTTGCTGTCGTAGCAAAAGCTGTAGCCCAGGGCGATCTGAGCAAGAAAGTCACAGCTGATGCTCAAGGCGAAGTGCTTGAGTTGAAGAATACGATGAACCAAATGGTATGTAATCAGCCATGTCATTCAAGTTATTCAACATCCGTCTCATTTTGTTTACTACTAGGTGGATCAACTGACCTTGTTTTCGGCTGAACTGCGGCGTGTATCGCTAGAAGTCGGCGTTGAAGGGAAATTAGGAGGACAAGCTGTGGTCAAGGATGTCGGTGGTGCATGGAAAGACCTCACTGATAATGTAAACACGATGGCTGCAAATCTCACTACCCAAGTACGTTCTATCGCTGGCGTGACAAAAGCTGTTGCCATGGGCGATTTGTCAAAGAAAATTGAGGTTGAAACACGCGGCGAAATTCTCGACCTCAAGAACACTGTGAACGACATGGTAGACCAGCTTCGTGTTTTCTCAACAGAGGTTACACGCGTAGCAAAGGAGGTCGGCACTGAGGGCAAACTTGGCGGTCAAGCCCGTGTACCCAATGTCGGTGGTACCTGGAAGGATCTAACAGATAATGTAAATACGATGGCAACCAATCTCACCACTCAAGTCCGTTCCATTGCCGTGGTAACCAAAGCCGTGGCCAACGGTGATTTATCAAAGAAAATCGATGTCGAAACGAGTGGCGAAATTTTGGATCTGAAAAATACTGTAAACGATATGGTCGACCAATTGAACGTGTTTGCAGCCGAAGTTACTCGCGTCGCAAAGGAAGTTGGCACTGACGGCAAGCTCGGGGGCGAAGCGATCGTACCCAATGTCAGCGGAACGTGGAAAGATCTGACCGACAACGTCAATACGATGGCAGCCAACTTGACGACTCAAGTTCGATCCATTGCACTCGTTACCAAAGCTGTTGCCAAGGGTGATCTATCCAAAAAGATCGATGTCGAGACGAGCGGCGAGATATTGGAACTCAAAAACACGGTCAACAACATGGTAGATCAATTGAACGTTTTTGCGGCAGAAGTTACAAGAGTCGCCAAGGAAGTAGGCACGGAAGGAAAGCTGGGTGGACAAGCACTGGTACCCAACGTGGATGGAACGTGGATGGACTTGACGGATAACGTTAACCAAATGGCTGCAAATTTGACGACTCAAGTGAGATCCATCGCCGAAGTTACAAAAGCCGTAGCCAACGGTGATCTTAGCAAGAAAATCGAGGTTGAAAGTGGCGGCGAGATTCTCGAGTTGAAGAATACGGTTAACAATATGGTGGATCAATTGCGTGTATTTGCGTCCGAAGTGACTCGCGTGTCCAAGGAAGTTGGCACCGAAGGCAAACTCGGCGGTCAAGCCGTGGTTCAAGGAGTTGCTGGGACCTGGCATGAATTGACAGATAACGTCAATATTATGGCGGCGAATTTGACGACTCAAGTACGTTCGATCGCAGAAGTAACAAAGGCAGTTGCCAGCGGCGATCTGTCAAAGAAGATTGAAGTCGAAACTCGTGGTGAAATTTTGGATCTAAAGAATATCGTTAACGATATGGTGGACCAGCTACGTGTTTTCGCGTCTGAAGTAACAAGAGTTGCGCGTGAAGTCGGCACAGACGGTAAACTAGGTGGACAAGCTATTGTTTACGGCGTTGCAGGCACCTGGAAGGACCTTACGGATAACGTCAACACAATGGCTGCCAATCTGACAAACCAAGTACGCTCTATCGCCGAGGTTACCAAAGCAGTAGCCTTGGGTGATCTTTCCAAAAAGATCGAAGTAGAAAGCGGCGGCGAGATTCTCGAACTCAAGAATATCGTGAACAACATGGTTGATCAGCTTCGTATCTTCGCGTCTGAAGTTACTCGAGTGTCAAAGGAAGTCGGCACAGAAGGAAAATTGGGTGGTCAAGCGATCGTTCAAGGTGTTGCTGGCATGTGGAACGAGCTTACGAACAATGTTAATATCATGGCAGCCAACCTCACAAACCAGGTCCGCTCAATCGCTGAAGTTACAAAAGCAGTGGCTCTTGGTGATCTAAGCAAAAAGATTGAAGTCGAAAGTGGTGGAGAAATCCTGGAACTTAAGAATACTGTAAACGACATGGTGGATCAACTACGTGTCTTCTCCACTGAAGTGACCCGAGTCGCGAGGGAAGTCGGAACTGAAGGAAAGCTTGGAGGGCAGGCTATTGTCCAAGGTGTTGCCGGCACTTGGAAGGACTTGACGGATAACGTCAACATGATGGCTGGGAACTTGACAACCCAAGTCCGCTCGATTGCCGATGTTACTACCGCAGTTGCCAAGGGCGATCTGTCACGGAAAATTGACGTAGAAGTACAAGGTGAAATTCTTGAGCTAAAGTAAGTCAGAAAATGGTTACATTGCTATAAATATACATGTGCGAATATCAGCAAAACTCATTATATCTATCTAGGAATACGGTGAATTCGATGGTCGATCAGCTTCGCGTTTTTGCGGCCGAGGTGACACGCGTTGCAAGAGAAGTTGGTACCGAGGGCATGCTAGGTGGCCAAGCGACTATCGTCGGTGTAGATGGTACATGGAAAGACCTGACCGATAATGTGAACTTGATGGCTAGCAATTTGACCGATCAACTTCGCGCCATCGCCGCCGTGTGCAAAGCCGTTGCTCAGGGAGACCTGTCAAAAAAGATCGAAGTTGAAGTGCACGGCGAAATAGCTGAACTCAAGAACACAATTAATACCATGGTGGATCAGCTCAATTCCTTTGCTTTTGAAGTGACAAGAGTCGCACGCGAAGTCGGCACAGAAGGCAACCTTGGTGTTGAAGCACGAGTCAAGGGGGTTGGTGGTGTGTGGCTCGAAATTACAAGCAATGTCAACACAATGGCTAGCAATTTGACGACCCAAGTACGTGCTTTCGCGCAGATTTCGGCGGCTGCGACGGAAAACGACTTTTCACGACTTATCACCGTCGAAGCATCTGGTGAAATGGATGCCCTGAAAACCAAAATCAACCAAATGGTGGGCTCGTTGCGCGATGCTATCCGCAAGAATGGTCAAGCAAGAGAAGCGGCAGAGCTTGCTAATCGATCAAAGAGCGAGTTCTTGGCTAACATGAGCCATGAAATCCGCACACCCATGAACGGTATCATTGGCATGACATCTCTGACGCTTGAGACAGAGTTGACAAGGCAGCAGCGCGAAAATCTTATGATCGTGTCAAGTCTCGCCAATACACTTTTGACAATTATCGATGACATTTTGGATATCTCCAAAATAGAAGCTGGAAGGATGACTATTGAAGCGATACCATTTTCATTACGTTCCTCAGTCTTTAGCGTACTCAAGACGCTCGCGGTCAAAGCCAATCAGAAGAATTTGGATTTGATTTACAATGTTGATCCTAACATTCCAGACCAGCTTATTGGCGATCCTCTTCGCTTACGACAAGTTATCACAAACCTAATTGGAAACGCTGTAAAGTTTACAGCGCGCGGTCATGTTTCCCTGGAAACGCATCTAGTGGAAACAGACGGTGATTATGTAACACTACAACTGTCTGTTAAAGACACAGGTATTGGCATTCATGAAGATAAGCTGCAAATCATCTTTGATACCTTTTGCCAATCTGACGGAAGCATCACGTAAGTGAAAAAAAAAGAAAGCAAAGACCTCCATTTCTGGTTTGCATAATTACATTTAATACTTCTACCACATAGTCGCGAGTTTGGAGGCACTGGTCTCGGACTGTCAATTTCAAAGCACCTCGTACAGCTCATGGGAGGCGAGCTATGGGTAGAGTCCAATTACGGCCATGGCTCTCAGTTTTACTTCACCGTCAAGCTGCGGCGATACACTCTCGATGAAGAAGAAGTGCTTGCGAAGATGTTGCGATTCCAAGGCCGACGCATACTGTTTGTGGACAACAAGTATGATCAAGCAGACACCGCGGGAAAGATTGATCGGCTCGGACTGCAAACGTTCCGAGTGTGTAACGTTGAAGAGGCAACAGAGCTCGCCAACAAACATGAAGGTCGGAGCAAGCCGTTCTTCGATACCATCGTGATCTCGAGCATGGATGACGCGGAGAAGATACGAGAGATTACATCCCTGAGATACATGCCTGTTGTGCTTGTTGCACCGGAAATTCAGCAACTTAAGATGAAATCATGCATTGATTATGGTATCACAGGCTACTTTATCTCTCCGTGCAACCTAGCTGACCTAGCTGACGCGCTCCAACCGGCGCTGGAAAGCCACGCGGCTTTACCGAGCGACGGAAACGAACTATTGCCACTGAACATTCTGCTGGCCGAGGACAATGTTGTGAACCAAAAGCTGGCTGTGAGGTTCTTGCAAAAGTATCGCCACAACATCAAGATTGTGTCGAATGGCAAAATGGCAGTGGAAGCGTTCCAATCTCACGGCTTTGATCTGATTCTTATGGATGTCCAGATGCCAGTGATGGGTGGATTTGAAGCGACGCAGAAGATCCGAGAAATTGAACGCGAATCTGGCTCAGATACCCGTATACCCATTATTGCTCTGACGGCGCATGCTATGATTGGTGACCGCGAACGATGCTTGCAAGCAGGCATGGTAATAAGGATCACGTTACATTTCCAGAAGGCTGTCACAGCATTTTAACCTTTTGTTCACCGTAGGACGAATATGTCACCAAACCTTTGCGTTTCCCGGAGCTCATCGCCGCTATTAAAAAGTTTACACCGCGTTTTGCTACCCGTTGACAATGTTGATGCGGTAGATATAGATTGCATACCTCTCGCTTTAAAACTAGTCTGGCTACTAGTTATGTTGTGTTTCCCGCGATGTATTCCATTTTATTTTTGGATTTAAAGTGTACAATGGTCCCTGCAGAAGGTATTTTTATTTCTTCGATCCATGTGTGCTGGAGGGCGCGCGCTCGGATCTTGTTCCAAAGTAGGCAACAAAAGCTTATTCCTCCTTGCGCAACCAAAGGCATTTGGAACGGGTTCGCCGGCTTGTATCCACATTGTGAGATAGATGGCTGAACTGTATTGTGTAGGAGCGAGCTGTATCGCATCCATTCCAAGCCATTGGGAGAGCAGAACGCGCAACGGAAACGCGTTTGCTTAATGATATCATGCCACGCCAAGCAGGACTGGAGCTGCAACCCGTTATGGTAAAACTTAGGTGTAACCTTGGAACTGTGGCTTGATCCTCGCTCATATCCCAGGCAACTGCATGGCACGCATCCGGATTTTCATTTTAGGGTATTTAGAAAGCATTACTGTTGACTAGGATGCATAGCAGCTCAGGCATATGCAGGTGTCAGGAGGGCAGATTATCAGTGCATAAACAAAGAAAAGAAAAAATAGAGGGTCTAAATAATAACTTTGGTTAACAACTCACTGTGACAAGAACTCATACAGTGATTTTTTTCACTATGGATGCCAAGCACGCAAATGAATCGCTTCATACTATTAACGCATCTGCGTTGTTTCTCGGATTGCCTCCCGCCACGTTAGCACTGTATCACAAGAGAAAAAACCTGTACTGTGGCGCTTATCCACTCTAAAACAATGGCAGTTTTCCTATATATTCCCCCTCTATCTCCCTTCCGTCCGTGGCCTTTTTCCGTTCCTTGTTTACCATCTTCTTTTTCTTTCACTTATGGGCGGTATGCCTACACTGTTCTACAAATTTCCACCACCAGTTCCCATTCCATCGACTCGTCGCGATGTTCGTCGTCTAGAGACAGAACTTACCTGCCTTCAGAACGAGTACACTTACATCTGCATCATGTTTGACTCTCTACGCAATGCATTCTACGCGAAAGCACTGCAGCAACCGTCTCAATTCACAGCTGTACCGGTCTTGTACCATCGCCAAGGACGTGGAGACATAAATCGAGAGATGCTCGCCGCATATGACGATCTGACGCTCAAGCTGCGGCAATTGGAACGCAAAGTGGAGAAACTTGAAAGCGAACTCTGCGCCGTCAAGGAACAGCTTACCAAGAAACGAAGGCTAAATGATAATTCGGTGCAATGGGTGTAGCACTACCCCGATCGCGGACGCAGGCGGACGCGAATATATGATGTATGTTTGGAAAAGAGCTTTGTTCTGTTCACATCCAAACATGTACTGTGTGCTGACGTGTGTCTAGGAGAACTATGTATATCACTTATTGACGACTGTGCAAACCAGAAGGAAGAAGAGAGACGAAACATGCACACACACAACATAACATTTACGCGCGCGCAGTCAAGTGGACAACCTCTATTACTTTGCGCTAGCATCAAGCGACAGAGAGGATCAATTTATCATATATAATATCCTTATATAGTATACATATCATATGGAGAAAATTGTACATAGGATCTCCCAAATCATCTTCCATGCATATACTTTATCTTTTTTATCCCATCTATCATTTTATTCTGCCATCTATTTGTTACCCCCTCGTCTTTGACAGCAGATGATGTTTTCTCTCTCTCTCTCTCTCTCTATATATATATATATATATCCACCCTACTCTCGCCTTATGCCCAACTATGTGCAGCCTCATCATAATCATTAAATAACTACAAAGCATAAGTTTATTAATGGCGTACAAAAAAGATAATCCGATCCTATCACTCGATCGACGATCCTCTTTGGGTTATTAAGAATCTCTGAAATCAGGTTATGAATGGTAGGTACACTCTTCGTGCTGTTGAGTCTATGATTTTGATAATGTATTCTTGGCCGACCACCGGTTGCTACAATGTGTGCAAAGAGTGAGACAGGTTGGCATCATCATGGCAACACGTGAAATTCGCCGCAAGCAACGCGGCCCTGGTTCTTTGCAACAATACTCCGCTTTCCCGTTCCCGGACGAGGCCGTGTTCGGATAAACAATCTTCGTTTTTCTCCACACCCAACTACCCCCCCCTCTCTGCATTGCCAATTCACGGGCACATAACGATGTTTAAACTCTTACAGTCTACGTCGCCTGCTGCAGTAAAGTATTACTGACGACAAACTGCTACATTGCCTTGCTAACGCGAGATTTTAAAATTTTCTTTGCGTCCCATATTATCAGTCACGAGCAACCCGTGAGTTTGACAGAACATTGTTGGCCCCTAAACACAACAACAACACACAACTAACATTTAAACATTCCAGGTGCCTTGACTGGACGCACTCTTGCACGCGGTCTTCATGTCTCCAAGCCTGCTATGCAGGTCATGGCAACCAACCCCTTGCGTGCAAAGGAAGCATCCGTAAGTTGCAGTGTGTGTGATTCACGTTGTGAGTACGATTCTTACGCCAGCGTGTATACAGGGTCCTATTGCTAGCAAGTACCCCGTTATTGACCACGAATACGACGCTGTTGTTGTTGGTGCTGGTGGCGCTGGTCTCCGTGCAGCCTTTGGTCTCGCTGAAGCCGGTTTCAATACCGCGTGTATTACCAAGCTCTTCCCCACTCGTTCTCACACCGTCGCTGCACAGGTATGGGCGGATCTGCTGATCTGCTATGCAAAATCTAAATTGTCTAAATGTTGTTTGTAATATTCAGGGTGGTATCAACGCTGCTTTGGGTAACATGACAGAGGATGACTGGAGATGGCACATGTATGATACCGTCAAGGGATCTGACTGGCTCGGTGACCAGGATGCTATCCACTACATGTGTCGTGAGGCACCCAACACTGTCATCGAATTGGAAAACTACGGTGTGCCTTTCTCTCGTACCCCTGAAGGCAAGATCTACCAGCGTGCCTTTGGTGGTCAGAGCTTGAAGTACGGTAAGGGTGGTCAAGCATACCGCTGTGCTGCTGTCGCCGATCGTACCGGTCACGCTATCTTGCACACTCTCTACGGTCAATCTCTTCGCCACAACACCAACTACTTTATCGAATACTTTGCTCTTGATTTGATTATGGAAGATGGTGAATGCAAGGGTGTCATTGCTCTTAACATGGAAGATGGTACTCTCCACCGTTTCCGTTCTCACAAGACCGTCTTGGCAACTGGCGGTTACGGTCGTGCTTACTTCTCATGCACTTCCGCCCACACTTGCACTGGTGACGGTAACGCCATGGTTGCCCGTGCTGGTCTTCCTCTTCAGGACTTGGAATTCGTCCAGTTCCATCCCACTGGTATCTACGGTGCTGGCTGCTTGATCACCGAAGGTTCCCGCGGTGAAGGTGGTATTTTGATCAACTCTGCTGGTGAACGTTTCATGGAACGTTATGCCCCTACCGCCAAGGATTTGGCTTCTCGCGACGTCGTCTCTCGTGCCATGACCTTGGAAATTAAGGAAGGCCGCGGTGTCGGTCCCGAAAAGGATCACATCTACCTCCAATTGCACCACTTGCCCGCTGAAGTCTTGCACGAACGTTTGCCTGGTATTTCCGAAACCGCTGCCATTTTTGCTGGTGTTGATGTTACCAAGGAACCTATTCCCGTACTTCCTACCGTCCATTACAACATGGGTGGTATCCCAACCCGCTACACCGGTGAAGTCCTGCGAGTTGATGAGAACGGCAACGACCAAATCGTTCCTGGCTTGTACGCTGCCGGTGAAGCCGCCTGCGTCTCTGTCCACGGTGCTAACCGTCTCGGTGCCAACTCTTTGTTGGATATTGTCGTCTTTGGTCGCGCTGTTGCCCACCACATTGCTGACACTCTTGAACCCGGCACTCCTTTGAAGCCCTTCGCTGCTGATGCTGGTGCTGACACCATTGCCAACTTGGACAAACTCCGCAACGCCGACGGTGACAAGTCCACTGCTGAAATCCGTCTGAAGATGCAAAAGGTCATGCAGGCTGACGCTGCTGTCTTCCGTACTCAGGAGACTCTCGACCAAGGTGTCAAGAAGATCGATGAAGTCTGGCAATCCTTCAAGGATGTCAAGGTCACTGACCGTGGCATGATCTGGAACACTGATCTCACTGAAACTCTTGAACTACAAAACTTGTTGACTTGCGCAGCACAAACCATGCACGCTGCTGCTGTCCGCACTGAATCCCGTGGTGCCCACGCGCGCGATGACTACCCCAACCGTGATGATGAGGTGAGATAACGCAATTCTGCTCGATGTAGGACAACCTCTAAACTATTATGTAATAGAAATGGATGAAGCACACTCTTTCATGGCAAGACCAAGAAACCGGTGAAGTCAAGCTCTCATACCGTGGTGTTGAGGCCAACACTTTGGACGAGAACGAATGCAAGCCTGTCCCACCATTCGCCCGTGTCTACTAGATGCGATGTGTAGAAATGTAAAAAACAGAAAAGGAACCAAAAATGCACATTCAAAATTGAGAGGGTTTTCATAAATGCAATGCTACTTTGCTATTTTTGAAGGCAATGATATTTATAACAACGATCTATGTATACGAATGGAACTAAACAGTGATTGGGGGAAGAAGATCGTAGCAGCGGCTGCAAGCATAAGGGTATGGTTACATTGTAGTGAGGAATCTAGTTGTGGGAAGAGGGAATCTTTCCTTTTATGATTTTGCGACCGGATGCTGTGGGGAAGATATGTACGGCGCTTGTATCATTTCTGGAGCTTCTTCCAGGGCGACCATCATGCCCATCAGCATGTGTGGCGTATTGTGGCAATGCATGGCCCAAACACCTGGATTATCCTAAAAATATCCATATCTAAATTGGTTTTCCGTCTTGCATATATTCGAATATCAACTTACAGCAATGATGCGGATTTTTGTCCACCCGCATCCGACTACTTCGTTTGCGTGGGGCCCGTTGGGATCCTCGAGTTCGGGGTCCAACTCTGGGTAGGTTAGAGTGATATCACGATAAACCGGGCTAGGCACATTGCGTATATTTCGATCACGTTGCTCGTCGTACTCGCCAGGACCATGTGCGATTTCCCAGTGGGAGTGTCCGTGTGTATGCCAAGGGTGGGTTCGGCATGGCTCACCTGGTTTGTGCGTCGCCTGCAGCACAAAGTCAACCACCTCGTAGTATTTGATCGGATATGTTCCTAGCATCGCATCGTAGCCTTGTGCGTGGTAGGTTTCCGGGAGCCGTCGAGTGCGTCGGTAGATATCATGTAAAATTGGCGATCCAGGTTCGGTAAACGAAACGCCGTTGATGAACCACCGCGAGGTACCGTCTGGCATCCGTGCTTCGGTGGAGCGAAGTTTGATGGTCCTGGAAGCGCTTCTGCTGACAATCGGATGAACGCCGTAGAGAGGTTCCAAGTCAGACCATATCCAGTGCGGTACTTCGTTGGCAAGTATGGGTGGATCCATGGGTGGCAAGGTCACGGATGGGTTTGGATAGATCTTGTTGGGCACGTTGTAGCGCAAAAGAGCGTATCCATTGGAGGACGAATCGACGCCTTCTGCCCACAGCCTGCTGGTCTGTATAGCATAGTCGCGAGGTGCCTGATCTGTGTTGAGCAAGACGGAGAAACGCTGACCGGGAGTGACTTCGAGGAACGGTACCGTGTACGGCTTGACAAGTTCACCGTCGACTTCGATTACCGTCAGGTTGTGGTGCGCGATAGCGAACCCGAGAGTACGAAACGTGGTTGATCCAATGACTCGTAAGCGGTATGTCTTGCCTGCGTCGACGGGTACAATGGAGTAGCCCTTACAGTCTTTAGACAGTTTACTTTTGGGATCGTGTATGGTTTGGCCGTTGACAAGTACGCTGTCAGCTTCGGGTATAAAGTCGAACTGGGGTCCCAGTAGGAAATCTTCAAACTGGTTGCGCGGGCGATGCCACCATTCGCTCAGCATGATAATACGTTCATCGTCGTATTCGTAGGGACCATCCATGAGTTTTTTGTTATTATTTTCCGAATCGCTGTCGTATACAATAAATGCTCCAAACACGGTTTCCTCTTGCAATCCAACGTGGGCGTGGTAAAAGTATGTGCCAGCCTGGTTAACGACTCGAAAGTCGTGTGTAAACTCTTGGCCCGGTGGGATCGGATGCTGCGTCAGAAAGGGGACTCCGTCTGCAAAGTTGCTGCCGTACTGCCGGATACCGTGGTAATGTATTGCGGCGTGTTCACTTGTTATATTCTCGGACAGCATGTTTCGAACAGTGATCTGGACGCGTTCTCCTCGAGTCACTTTAATGGGAGGTCCAGGAAGCTGGCCATTGACCAACAATGCAGACGAGGAAATATAGTCCGAGCAATCAGGATTGAATGTATTGCTTGTTGTTGTAATGTTAAGTTCGAACACCTTGTCTGCTTTGGCAGAGTGTAATAAAAGGCACAGTAACGCGAGAAAGTGTATTAGTTGAAAAATATGTGACATTGTATTGTTGGATGCAAAAAGTGGAAAAGAAAAAAAAACAAGAGACGCGAAGGGTGCGAGGGGTGGAGAAGCAGGTAAACTGTTGATGTTGGATCTCAACAATCTATAAAATTATAGGACAACACATACATACACAACAAATCGTCCTCGTAGCAGAAATTGTTTGTTGCCGACTGTCATGGAGAAATAAAATTGGGCGCCACCGTCATTGCAATTTCTTTTTGGACGGGTTACCGTCATTCGATACAACGATCGGTTAACTTCTCAATTTCCTAGTCAATTGTCTAGCCTGTTGCTGCTAAACTAATGATACCGCTTTACAGACGACGAATGAGGACCTGGTGCATGAAAGTTGAGGGGCCACGCTAAACAAGATGCAGCTGTATCGTTTATCCAGGAAATGGGGCCATGCACTTACATATACATTTACATTTACATTTACATATACATGAATGTTTTTCCTTTTGATCATATTACCGCGTACCATATGCGCTACACATGGAGTTAGGAACACAGACACGATAAAGTATAGACTACATACGAGCGCCACATTTTGATGTTCGTTTGTTTGTATGTATTTCATCTTTTTGTTTGTAAGCCTCTTGGTATCGTCTCATTCTGTTGAAAACTAACAAGGAGACCCAAAAAGGGTTGTCCGTGCATTTTCGAAAACGGACGGGAGGAGGAGGCTGAACAGAGAAGATCCGAATATTCCTTTTTTTCTTTCGAGACTGACGCCGTACAAACTATATTTGCTAATATCAGCAGCATCGTGCCGTTGGCGATCAATGTCGGAAAGTTATCTAAGGTTTACTTAGCACGCAGTCATCATTGCAGTAGCAGCTGAACATACAGTATCATACCTAAAGACAACTTTGAAACGCGTTACTGTAAGCATTCAGCTTTTCTTCTGCTCGCTACTGGAAGTTAATATTGTTGCTGTTGTGACAATAATGCTGTATATTCACAAGCTGGCAAAGAAGATAACATAGCGCGTTCAAGTTTCTTTGGAACCTTAACAATGTTTGACGGGGGATTAGGTAGCGCTTTTGCACCTCCTTTTTCCGCAGTCATTTGTAGATATCAGGTCCTACGCATACACAGACGGTGCGAAGCAAGCGATAGAAACCCAGCTAATGTTAACTCATCAGAGAAATTTTGCGTCAGAAGGGCCACGTTGAACGTTACACAGTGCTATCAGGAGCGATTAGCGCGTGCTCCGTGCAGGATCGAGAAGACGATCACCAACCCAGCTCAGCTCTGCCAAATTATTGGCAACTTTGTATTATTCGAGACAAAGCCAATAAATTTTTTCAACTCGTCGTGTACTCTGTCTTCCCATGTCAAATTAAATATCAGTAAGTGTGGTTGCAACATTCCAGTATAAACTGAAGCAACTGCATGTAGATATGTATTGCAAAGATCTTCTGGCAAACACGATCAAACAATAACGGTTGTGAGTACTATCGCCAACTTCCACCGTAAAAGGCCACCATCCACCTATATGTCGACATTAGTCCTTGGGAGCACTTGGACACAATGTCAAGTCAGGTGAGCACATTTTGTTTGGGCATAATATTATCTAGGCGCATTTACTGGTAAAATATCTGACAATCGAGGATGCATAGCGATTGAATCACATGAACGCGCGACATGGAGCTTTAGGCGGGCAGAATGAAGAAACTTCCCTTTCAGGGAGCCCATAAATGGTTACATATGTGAGAGTATTCAAAAACAACATAGCAACAACTAAAGTCATCCCTTGGCACTCGTGATTGATACAATGAATAAACAAACAGTCTGTACAAAGGGCAGATGAAGTCGTCTGTTAATATATGGCCTATATCCATACTCTAAATGAATTCGTAAAAAGGATTAAGTGTAATGCGGCAAACGTCTCCCGTAGCTGCGAGATCCGCGTCAATCGATGCACAAAGAGGCCCCCATACCACGCGGAAACGGGAGCAACCCCTGATCCAAAGGCGAACAGCAGCTCTTTTGCGTTTTCAGGTTCCGAAACGGTTTGTAGTCGGGCCTCTCACATTGGGGGCTCTGCGCGCAAAAACCACCTACCCTTTTTTTCTCGAAGTTCAAAAGCCCTTCCTCCAGTTTCTACGGTTAATGTACTTTGTCTAATTTCTTGTCCCTTCCGTTCACAGCTGCTCCACATAAGCTTTCACTGTAAATAGCGAATACCCCTTATCCCTTTCACTTCCCAAGCAAGCAATCTTATCACACACACGCAATCAATTCCAACTTTATAGCATGCGATCACCTTCACAGCAGAGTCGTCCTATTTTGCACCCCAAGTCTTTGCGCCGTACATCGAGTCTCCATCGACCGACAACCGTGGAGATCACAATGGAGCCCTGCTCGTACGATACGCAGGTTGTTCGCAACACCGACTCTGAATACCCTTTGTCTGATGCTACAACCCCGCCAAGCATACGCCACTACATTGAAAATCTGCCTTACTCTTCTGATCCTCCCTTAATTGAACCCATGGCAGAGAAAAAGGTTAGGACTTTTAAACAGGCTACAGCTGGCTTGGAAATTCTACGTTGCATTGCTAACCTTGCTGTAGGAGCCCGCTCCTCTCTCACCAGGCAAACGCCGTGTTGATACCATCCTGCCGCAATCAAGCTCTGATTTTACATCCTCATCCTCCTCCTCATCCTCAAGTAGTTCCTCGTACTTTACATTATCTCGTCAAAAGCGAGCAAAGATCGGCGCAAAGGTGGATGATGGCGCCTACATCGGCCAGTACGCCATCCCATCCCCGTCATACCCTGCCAGCCAAGCCGAAGACACGGACATGGAAGAAGACTGCAACAATAACAACAAGGATGTGCTTTCTGAACTGCAGCGATTACCTGATCTGGTTCGCGAGTATGAAATGCTGCCAGCACAGGTCAAGAACTATGTCCTATTTCAACTAATGAAGCGGTCTGGCGTAAATACCCTGCAATTTATCAATTCCATGATTGTTCCGGTTCTCAAGCGGGACTTTTTAACACACTTGCCACTGGAAATAGCAATACACATAATCAGTTTCCTGGATGTTCAGTCTCTGTGTCGCGCAACCCGTGTCAGCAGGAGATGGAAGAATATCATCGATACCAACGGTGCGACGTGGCAACATCTCTTAGACGATTACGGTTTCAAATACCAAAAAATGTTGCTGACACCTACTACGATGGACGCATACCGTAACAACAACAGCAACTCACCGCTTGCGTCTCCCAGTTCATTCCTTCACGATATGGAAGTAGATGACCTCGAGCCTTTGAAGCCTGCGCATCCTTACAAAGACATCTTTCGACGTGAATACGTACTGCGTTTGAATTGGCGCCGCGGTAGAGTGAATCAGATGGAATTCCAAGCACATCCTCCTGGTCACGTCGTGACATGCTTGCAGTTCGATGACGATAAAATTGTCTCCGGCGCGGACGATCATGTAATCAACGTTTTTGATACCAAGAAAGGAGAACTCAAGCGCCAGCTGCATGGCCACGAAGGCGGTGTCTGGGCATTGCAGTACGTCGACAATATCCTTGTCAGCGGTGCTACAGACCGTACCGTGCGAGTTTGGGATATCGAACGAGGCGTCAACACTCATATCTTCAATGGTCATACTTCCACCGTCCGATGCCTGCAGATTGTAATGCCAACCGAAGTAAATGGTCGCTTGGAACCCAGCGTGCCATTGATCGTTACTGGATCGCGAGACTCTACACTGCGAATATGGCGTCTACCAATTCCTGGACGCGACGAGCCCTTCGACGGCATCGGCGTCAACCCTTACTTTATGCATACACTCACGGGCCATTCAGGATCTGTGCGTTCATTGGCTGCTCACGGCAACACGCTTGTTAGCGGAAGTTACGATTTTACAGTATGCGTTTGGGATATCGAGCGAGGAGAGTTGCTTCATCGCATGGAAGGGCATACTGCAAAAGTCTACTCTGTTGTAATCGATCACGAACGAAATCAATGCATGAGTGGCAGCATGGATAGCACAGTGCGCATTTGGGATATCGCTTCTGGTCAATGTCTTCGAGTACTTGAAGGCCACAGCATTCTAGTGGGACTCTTGGGACTCACTCCCAACTACCTGGTGTCAGCGGCGGCAGACTTTACACTGCGTGTATGGAATCCAGAGACGGGCGAGTGTCAGCAGACTCTAAGGGGACACCGAGGTGCGATCACATGTTTCCAGCACGATGACGAAAAGATTATTTCCGGCTCGGACGGTGGATTGAAAATGTGGGATATCAAAACTGGAGAGGAGATCCGAGACCTTATATACGGCGTCAGTGGAGTCTGGCGAGTAGGCTTCGATCGCCGTCGAGTCGTTGCTGCAATACACACGTAGGTTTTGCAAATGCAGCTTTTTGTCTCATCGTTACTCGTTTCTAATTTTTCTTCTGAACAACAGCGATCGCGTTACAAGCATAAGGATTTTAGATTACGGAGTGTATGGACTCGAAAACACTTGACAATATAAAAATTGATACGCATTGCTGCTACGATATAACCTCTTTATTTTTTGAATGGAGTTTCTTTTTCGACTCCAGTCGCTTGCTCAACGCGTTTTTTCAAATGGTTCCAAAAGCTTTCAAAGATATCCCTATCATCGCCGCTAACCCAAGTACCGACGAGTTGTGTGCTAGAAGATGCCATGCTTTTGGTTCCTAGCTCAAACGTAAACAAAGGATGCTCTTGCTCGTCAATCTTTTGCCGCTTCTTGAGTTGTCGCCGCGCAGCTCTGGACCAAGTGTTTGCCTTTGGAGAACCAGAGAGGGTGGGACCATTTGCTTTAAATTGGATACCCAGGTCTTGGAGAATGGTTTGCACTTGGTTCTGCACATATTCTGTCGTACCGCCCAAGGTAACCGTAAATTGCGATTTCGGCCGGTATTCTTCCAAGCTGCTAGCCTTATTCTAGCGAAGCTAATCCATCAGTATACTCCGTGGCCTGTTACATCATATATAATTGGTATACATACAACGCGGGCAGATCCAAACGACCAGGCTATTCCCCAGCGTTTCGTCTTGCCTTGGCAAAACTCTGTCACCACGTAGTTTTGAATCTATCCATGGCCGCCGGATTAGAAAGCCATGGTCAATATACATATGCCTCTGGATATATACTTGCATTTAGTTCTCTGAGCTTGTTTACCAGCGGCCACACCGTCCGTTTCAGACCAATCAGGCTTGTGTACCATCTACTCTCAAGTTAGAATATTGAGACGCTTCAAGTAAAGTTAGACGATATTTACCTGATCCTGTCCTTGTATATCAAGCTCTCGTTGATGATACGTTCAATGAATCCATACTCGCCACCTTCAGTGATCATCTCGGTGTCGGAGCCTGTGCAAACAGCAGACGGCTCGAGTTCTTTATTCTCTCGGCCTTGCTCGAGTTCTTCCTTTGATGAATAGAATGGCGGGTTGCACATGCAAAATGCATATCTATTTAGATTTCAATCTAGTGTTGGCAAACAATCCATATATCGAAAATCGTTCAGCCCAGAATACCCACCTCTGATCCTTTTCCAGCACAAAGATACGATCTGGATTATCATTGTATTTTATGCTTATGCGATCGATATATCCATTTCTTTCCACGTTTTCTCGAGCATGCTTCACAGACGTTTCATCGATATCTGAATCAAGATCGTCAGCAACCTTTTTAATTACGTGTCTGTACGCCTCAGCGTCTTGCCTGTTCCTAAAAACGACCACTCCGAATCGAGAGCACAGCCTAGCAAAGGATATATGCAAGAAGCGCCAACGCCAATGTCAATTCCGCGGATATCTTTTCGTTCTTCGGCGGACAGTGTCTCTTGAATGATATCTTGGATCCACAAGATATAATTCAGCCTATCGCCGTCAGGTAAATAGAAGAGCTCCCAATTGTAGGAAAGCTACGTATCACTGGACCTGTTTGGAACAGGAGGGCAAAGCCGGTCGGGCGGCAGATACACATCAAGATCAAAGTCGCGTGTCAGTAGGCAGCGAGTAAACTCTCGAACTGCAACTGGGTCTTTAAAGTCGATGTACGGCCGATCATGCTTATCCTTTTGTACGCTTGAGGAGGAAAGTGAAAAAGAAGACAGTAAGCGTGCGATGCAGGATGATCGAGATCGCCAACCCGTAATGGGACTTACAACGGTCGAAATGTTTCGAATGTTTCCGCCAAGGTTGCAAAGTTGGGTGGTGCGCGCGCGTAAGGATTGCGCGGTTGCATTTGGGACTTTTGTTCTCTTTCACTGTCGACATCTTCCCGTTGCTCCTCTTCTTGGACGCGCTTCCTCTTTTGCATGATAAAGAGTCAAAGAAATTCCTTTTGCGGCACGACACGAAACTGCTGCCTTTGTATTGCGTCCTTTTTCTCAGGATACGAATCTGTAAAGAAATTCAGTTGAACGTTGCAATGTTATTAAGCATTATCGTTTGATCTAATGGCAGTTTCGTAGAAGGTTGAGTTTGACGCTTGGAAGATACATCTTGCTCAGACGCCGTCTGATTAAACAGAATAGTCAAATGTGGTTGGCAGAGTTTTTTGTAATTCAATGTGACGAAATAATAGTTCATGCAGGATATTAGCGCGACAAACCACGTAATTGCGTGATGAAAGGTACAGCAAGCAAGATTGTACGATAAACGTCAGTGCTTTCTCTTGCATTCGGCAGCGGAGATCAGTGCGCGTTGTGTGATGTAACAACTACGATCAGCCCAGAAACTCGTCATCGCCTATTCTTCGTCGTCGTCGAAATTATTCAGCTGCGTTAAAAGAGAAAAAAGTCGCTGACAAAACTTTGGAATAACCTTTTACCCGACATTCCGCACAAGTACGACGTTGTCTTCGTAAGCACGACCACGATCGACCCACCGCGTGAGAGACTTGGGTCTTTTCGTGGTAAGCAAGGCACGTGTCACACAAGAGATCGGGCGTACAGCATTTTTCCCCCACAACAACCAGCACTAGAATGGCTGTCGTGACCGTGCTGAATCATCAAGCCTCCAACGAATATGATTGGCCGCTTGCTAGGGTACTTTCAAGGCAAATGGGGGAGCTACATCCATTTTCGACGACGATATACCTTTTCAATACATGTAAAATCCTATTGATTCGTGTAAAGAAGCACCGCTAGACTTGGAATGCTCACTATACCGTGAGTCCTGGTAGTGTAGTAAATTACATTTCTCAAATTTAGGTGAATTTATTGTGTTTACTCTTCGCAAACTGTGAGACGAGTGTACATCCAGGCACGTTCTGTCGGTTGCCCTCGCTTGCTCGCAATGACTGCAGTGTCAAATAACAAGCAGCATATTGTATTTTAAGCAATATTGCTGCTTCTTTGCATTGGCTTTGTAGACCAGACGTTTCCGCCGCCCTCTCTTTAACAGACCTTTACATCTTGGGCTGCTTTGGATTTCCAAAAGCGGTAGTGCCCCAGTTATATATACCCGAATATCGGGGGAGCTCTATATTGCAAACACTCCCCCAAGCCATCGAATATCTGGGCTGGCTATAAAAGGTTGAGCTTTGACGCATAAAGTTTTCTAAGATCTTTCTTTTCCTCCCCACTCATGTCAAAAAACATCCTCACTACCTCCAACGGCAACCCTGTTGAAAACAACCAGACCTCCCAGACTGCTGGTTTCTGGGGCCCAGTGTAAGATTCACACAGGCCTGCAGTACGCTCGTGCAAAGGGAAAACGCTTACATGTATTTTACTCCTTTACAGCCTTATCCAGGATTTCCATCTCATTGACAAGCTCGGTAAGTCAGTCAGTTTGATCCTCTCCCTTTGCGAAAATTTAAATCCATGCACTTAACTAACGTGGATCAATATATATATACAGCTCACTTTGACAGAGAGCGAATTCCCGAGCGTGTTGTCCACGCAAAGGGTGCTGGTGCCCACGGTGTATTTGGTAAGGAAGAAAGGATAGTTTGAAACGATATATAGATTAGGCCTAATTCATCAAACTGCACACAGAGGTCACGCACGACATTTCACACCTCACTAAGGCCAAGTTCTTGAGCCACATTGGCAAGAAGACTCCTGTTTTCATCCGTTTCTCCACCGTCGGTGGTGAGAAAGGCAGTGCTGACACTGCTCGCGATCCGCGCGGTTTTGCCGTAAAATTCTACACTGAGGAGGGCAACTGGGACATGGTTGGCAACAATACTCCCGTCTTCTTTATCCGCGATCCTAGCAAATTCCCTGGTACGATACGTCGTGTGCGTCTTTCACATACTTACGAGACATACTGATGGGAAAAAAATTGTGTAGATTTCATTCACACTCAAAAGCGTAACCCACAAACCAACTGCCCCGACCCAGGTGAGACAAAAGCGGTGAAGCCTAATAAAAATTTATGCGCGTATGATTAACAGAGTTTATCTCCTGCTAAATAGATGCATTCTGGGATTTTTTGTCGCTTGTCCCCGAATCTATCCACCAAGTCACCATCCTCTTCTCCAACCGTGGTACCCCCGATGGCTATCGTTTCATGAACGGTTACTCTTCTCACACTCTCAAGCTCGTTGACGACAAGGGCAACTTCAAGTACGTCAAGTGGCACTTCAAGAGTGACCAAGGTATCAAGAACCTCAAGGCCGATGAGGCTCAGAGGCTCGCCGGCTCTGATCCCGACTATGCCACCCGCGATCTCTTCAATGCCATCGAGAGAGGCGACTATCCATCCTGGACCGTCTATGTCCAAATCATGGAACCCGAGGATGCCAAGAAGTACCGCTTCAACCCATTCGATGTCACAAAGATCTGGTCTCATAAGGTATGTATCCTGTGCGTGGTGTATACGCGTGTGTGTGTGTGTGCACATGTGTGTGGGAACCACCACCCCAAATTCCTAGACGTACATGTGGATGCCTAACTTTTCGAATATCACATGTATAGGACTATCCTCTTCACCCAGTTGGCAAGATGACTCTCAACCGCAACCCTGAAAACTACTTTGCCGAAACTGAGCAGGCCGCCTTCTCTCCATCTCACATTGTCCCTGGTATTGACATTTCTCCTGACCGTATGCTTCAGGGCCGTCTCTTCTCTTACCCTGACACCCACCGCCACCGTCTTGGTCCCAACTACACTCAAATTCCCATCAACCAACCCAAGTCGCGCGTTGCTAACCACCAGCGCGATGGTTTCATGGCTGGTATGTGTGTGACACGCTCGAAAAAGAAAAAATCATGCAGTATTAAGTTTAATTCCTTTTTTGAATAGTCAACGGTAACGGTGGTTCCGCACCCAATTATGAACCCAACTCGTTCGGTGGACCTTACCAGAACAACTTGGCTGCCACTACTTTCACCGCCGAGGAAATCTCTGGCTTGACTGGTCGCTTCACCTACGAATTGACCGACGACGACTTTGTGCAAGCCGGCGATTTGTACCGCTTGTTAAGTCCTGAAGAGAAGACTGACTTGGTCAACAACATTGCCGGTCACTTGAAGAACGCAAAGAGGCACATTCGCGAGCGACAAATTGCACACTTCAAGCGTGCCGATCCCGAATACGGCCAGCGTATCGAAGAAAGTATCCTTGCTTTGCTGTCCAAAGCTTAAAAAATCCTCAACATGTTTCTTTCTCATTATTTCTTGTATATGAGTAATAAAATTAGCACAATCCACATCCAGCTTTGCATTGATGCTTGACTTTGCTACTGCTCGCCACAACCTCCGCGCTCAAATTGAGGAAATTGGGCAAATGCTCTTGTGAGAAAACAGAAAAATAAAGCGGGAGGTATTCCCAAAGTCATGGAGCGCTATCGGAATACCAATGTCTGCATTATCAAAATGGTTTTTGTACTTCATATGTTGCGTGAACGACTGCTCCATAATATCGTCTACTGGTGGATTTTGATCATTACTAGTAGATGTGATGTCACTGTCTGGCACTTGCGGCGAATATGAAATTTCCTGTAGACTGAGTTGCAGTTGAACAAAGAAAGAGTGGGATATAAAGAAGCTAATTACTTGAGATAGTCACGTCATTGTTGTATCCGCAAGCACCCACTTCGATTGGAGACCAAAGCGACCACATTTTGTCCAAAACTTTAAACACTAGTTCCCTATTTATTTCTTTTGTAGATTCCAAAAAGATGAGGATAAAGCTAGTTTATGACGAATTTATACTAGGAGCCTGGTTAATACGTAGCCCTTCCACATTGCTGGTCAATGTAGCTTCCTCCTGGTCTTCCGGTGCAACAAGAACAGCTCTATATCTAGCTTTTCCGTGATGAACGCGTTCCATAGCTTCGGAAATACCTTCCGCAGTCTAAAAGGATTGTAACGTGAGCAATACACGTATTTTTCTCACAGGTTCAGAACAAGCATTAACATGCCAGTGGATATTCTTCAATTTGAGCGCGGATGTTGTGACGAGCCGCAAAGTCCAGCATGAGCTGGTTCACCTTGCGGCCTCCAAGGATAGCACCGGTAAAGTTCTTCTGGTCTAATAAGAAGGGAAGCACATTCTTGAACTTGATCTCTCCAGGAGGGATACCAACAAGTCGGAAATTACCGTTGCTGTGTGCGCACGCGCGCAAAAAGCGAGAGTTATTAGCAACGTCGTGGCCCAAATAATCGCATAGACTTACGGGTTGAGTAAATTGAGGTAGACATCATAGTCGATATCGTCGCTGATAGTGCTCAAGATCAGATCGAACTTTTCAGCGTTTTCGACAAACTCGGGTGTGAAATCCTTGGAGCACCAATACTCGTGAGCACCAAACTTGAGTGCTTCCTCCTTCTTGGAAGGATTGCTTGAAATGGCGACGACGTAGCAGCCCCAGGCACGAGCGAATTGGAGTCCCAGGTGGCCCAGACCGCCGATACCGGCAATAGCAATGCGCGCGGTGGGAGAGACATTGGCTCCATAAATAGCAGAGAACACGGTCGAACCAGCGCACATCAGCGGACCGGCGTGTTTGGCTTCAATACTCTTTGGAATCTTGTACACAAATCTGGTACAAACGCATCAATGTGAATTATTATCATGATGCTATGAGCATTGCTCTGTTTTACTAATTTTACCTGGCGTCACACACAGCAGCGTAGGCAAAACCATTGTTCTTGCCGTCAGGGAACATGTGTCGCTTTCGGCACATGATATCGTTACCCGAATGGCATTGGAAGCAGTTGAGACACGACGATTTCATGTACGCATAACTAGAAGATGGATAACAAGAAGCAACTTAGCATTAAGCATGTACTACATTCATTTTTACATACCCGACAAGTTCGCCTCTCTTGAGATGTTCGACCTTGGGTCCAAACTCGACAACTTCACCGACAGCTTCGTGGCCAAGCACAGCTCCGGGAGGCAGCAAGTCAGCAAACATGACATCGGTGTGGCAAACACCGCATGCCTTGACCTTGATGAGAACTTGGTATTCGTCCAATGCAGGAGCTTCGTGTGTGATCTTTTCAACCTCGTAGTGGGGTTTACTGCAAACATATGTACACGATTCAGTGTACGCGTTCAATGCATCATCATCAAAGCAAGCTCGCTTACCCAGTGGTGGCGAAAGCTTCGAGAGTGTAGCCCTTGTGAGTGTATCCTTTGCTCATGTTTTTGAAAGATAGAGAAAGATAAGTATGTAGACGAGAATGTAAGAAGAAAAGGGAAAAAGCCAAAACTCGTGGTATTTATATTAGAAAGTTATCGAGATCCGTTGCTTTGGTGTCAATGATCTGCAACGGCACAGCCAACCTTGTGGTGTCACAGAAACTGGCTGCAAGGTCTGACGATAGTTTTCCATATCTCCAGATCTGCAAACGTTTTATCCCATTTGGAGTTACAGTCCACATTAGTCTAGCTTTATTTTTATTTTTTCTGCTGTTACCATCACTACTGGCCCTTGAGTATATCCAACAAGGAATTGCTCTTCGCTGGCTGCTGTGGTTCCTCAGCCTTCCTCAACAATTGGATTAAGGGATGAACGCTCTCGGTCGCGTTAGAGAGTCCATCCGGAGCACCAGTTTTAGCTTCTTTTGGCTCTTCAGCACCGTTGCTGCTGCTGTCAGGCTTCTGCGCACTCTTTAGAAGGTGCAGTAAGGGATGTTGCTGCTGCTCAGGCACAGGCACAGGCTTTTGGTGATTCTCAATTGATGGTGCCCCTGGTTGTTGTTGTTGTTGTTGCTTGTTGTAAGAAGCTTGCTGCAACGTGCTCAGCAGATCGGATGGGGAGTTGTTCTTGTTATTACTATCATTATTGGTGCTGCTAATGCTTCCTTTAGTGAGGGTATCGAGCAGAGAGTTCTTGCGTTTGGCTTCACTTTCAGAGTCGGGGCCCGATGGTTCATTGACACCCCTGTCTGTGCTTCCCTAATATCAAAAGCATGTACGTTATTACCTTGGCATTTTCTATGTTACACACCCAACGTGGTTTGTCGCTCGCGGACTTACACCACGACTTTTCAGCATTTCTTCAACAAGGGATGCACGATGCGCAGTTTTCGGCGTTGCTGCTGCAAAGGTTGAGGATTTGACTCCTGATGTTGCAAACAGCTGTGCCAAAGCGTCGGGTTGCTTGGAAGGTTCTACTGCCTTGTGTAACTTCTCCGCTCCACTGCTTTTGCTCGACACGCTCGAGCTTGTTGGCGATTGATCAGTTACTCCAAGCAATGATTTCAACGTCATGGTTGACTCCTTGGGTGGAGAGGACGCCGTCGCCGCCTGAGCCTCAGCCACGTTCTGCTTTGATGATGATGACGACGATGCTTTCTTCTTTTCCTGACGCGAGGTTGTTTTCTCCTTTGAGGGTACCTTACTATTTCGCTTTGGTTGCTGCTGATTATAGTCACCACCTCCTTTCCTTCGCTGCAGCTCCTTGCGTAGGGTTGGTATAGTTTGTTTAAGTTTGCTGTTGAAGTTATGAACGATAAGCATTCAAAGATTAACCTTATCAGTAATTAACATACTTCAAAAATGGCACAACCATGTAAAAGGGGCCAGGTTTAACATTTGGGTTCAATCCTGGTAACTCGTCCAACTTGAACCATCGTATGTCCTATGCCGTCATTGTTATCCCCTTGTTCTCCTATTTCGGCAATTAACAGGCTGTTCTCTTTCTCACGTACACTGATCTCATTTCGTGTCATGGCTTGGAATTTGGTATCTTCTGGTACACCAGGCACCAGATACAAGCGGATCAATTTGTTGTTCATGGTTCGCTGGATATATGTCTTGCTCATCAACGTAGTGATATCATATCCTGTCTCTTCTTGCACCTGGACACGCGGGCATCAATGATACGATGTAGTATGCGCGGCTACAGTCCTCCATTTACCTCTCTAATTGCGCAGTGATCGTATTCTTCGTTTTGGTTAATCTTTCCCCTGGGAAAGCTCCACGTATTTCCTTTCCATCCCTTGACGAGTATGCATTTGTCCAAATTCTCATTCATAATGATGGCGCCGCAAACGGGTATACGGAACTTGTATTCCATGAATTGCGCATACAGCCCATCGTGATCGGCTGCCCATTTTGCAAGCAGGTGGCAGTGCTTGAAAAGTGCTGTTGTCGTTAAGGATTGAATCACGTTATCTCTCCTTCTTTGCTCAATGTTTTAATCAATCTGATAAAGAAAAGAAAAAAAGGATATTTCTTGAAGAAAAAGTCTTGAGTTGGAACGACGGTAATCTCGGCTGGATCATGCGTACAAAGTCTTCATAGAACCAATGTGCCTGTTCCACTTGGAAACAGATGCGTTCGGCTGTCAATTCCACGTCAGGCACGTTCACGACGAATCGACTGCGAAGGCAAGAGTCGTTAGGTGTTAAGTTGATCGCGGCGCTGTTGCGACGGTTTCCCGCCATGCTAACCATGCAAGATCATCGAGCACCTCCTCGAGGGTGCCTGTAGCTAAAATGTTAGGCTGTTGCATCAAAGCTTGAAAAGTCTATCGGTGAGAACACTGCTGCATACAACGATGACCGCGGCTTTCATTGGCGCCGCCGCTGGCTGGCTGACTGGCGGCGCACAAGCTCAGATAATACCAATGAAACGATCTCACGATGTTATTTTTTTTTACATGGAGAATACATTTAATTACTGCGATGTGAACATCAATGTTACTAAGCTGTACATATAGAGGGGTATGACGATATTATCATTTTGTAAAGAAAATGCTTCCAACAATGCTTAATGGATCGAATAGTGTGAGTTGAATGCAAACACTGCAGAGTATATGTATACATCACTCACCGGTCAAAGTCGTCGTGACAAAGAAGGAGAACCATTCCCTTTTACCGATGGATGCCAAGAATTGTTTTGAGCCGCTAACCCCAAAGAGAGCAGAGGCATATATCGTAAACAACGAGCTGATGTAAACAGCCGCGATAAATGCCACTGTGCCCTCAACTGATTTTTTCGCACCTGGCCAACGATGCCGACCAAATCGCTTTCCGACCAGAGATGCCTATTTTTACAATACAATTAGTCCAACAAACTGCTTAGAATCTGGCACGGTAAATATCATACCGCAGCATCTCCAAATCCCAAAGAGATGATTCCAGACATTGTAGCCAATAAATTTGAACTATTGATTAAATAGATCAATTTCTTCATCTGAAACAGATATCGGCTCTACTAGTTCGGTTACCCTTCCAGCCAGACGGGACCTGCGCAGCCCAGTAAAAGATAAATATGACTGAGAATGACCGGACCAAGGTCACGATTGTCAATGAACTCTGTCAAGAACATGTGGATGTTTTTGCCATATGGCCAGATGGCGAAGTATCTCAGATACTCCAGAAGCATAAATGCTGATAATGCCACCGCAAAAGCCAAGCGTATAAAAGAAACCTTCAATTGAGAAGATTAATACAGGTGCCTTGCAAAGTAAGGATATATAAATACCTCAAATAAGACACCTGGAATAAACATGGCAACTGCGAGTCCATGAAACAGCTTTCGTTTCTTGTTGAGAGCACTTGTCAAAACTTTGTTTTCTACTTCGCTTGAAAACATGGACGATTGCTGTTGTGCGTTTGGGTTTACAAAATCAAGCACAAGCACCCAAACGACGATTGTAACTGCAACTGCCAAGGCCCAATAGACACACAGCGACAACCGCGACGGGGACAAAAATACAAAGGAGAGAACCCTAGTCTTTGTCGGTTTACAAGACAGCCACATTGAACCGTATCTGACACTCACCAGAGAAAAGGATTCTCTCCCATGATACGTTGACACAACGGCCCGATAGCAAAAATGACGATTATTGCTACCAACGCATATACAGCGAGAGCAATCATCATTCTTTGCTTGTAAATATCGGTAGCAGTGTAGGTCGATGGCGACATGCGCCAGAAAGGCTTTTGGGCAAGTCGTCGCGACCTTCGCAACAGAGGATAGGCTGCAATGCCAATAAACGCCATTCCAAGTACAACAGCATGTGACAATACACTTTCATTCTTGATTTCCTGCGCCAGCAGAAAATCCGGGAGATCGTTCGGAAATGTCTAAACTTGATTAAATCGATTGCCCAAACTCATAGCCGCTGTTGACCACACTTACTACTATCGCAATATATTCCAAGGAGCCGTAAAACACTATCGCAGCTGCTTGCGAAAGTATGCACATCTCGCCCAACGTAAAGCATTTTTTCAATGCAACGGCGCATATGTAAAGAGCCCATTGAAACGATGCAATTGTCAGGATAGTCATGATTGCTGGTATACTGGACAGCGCCGGTGTAACTGCGAGCAGGCGTGTCGTGAGATACGTAAAGAAAGTCGATACAGCGATGCTAATTAAAAGTAATCCGCGTTTGCGCAAAGTGCGTTTGAACGGTTGTATGTAGCAGTTGATGAGGAGTAAAATCATAAATATCGTGCCTGTCAGTACAATTAACTCTAACTTGGCTTGTACACGCACTAAAAGCCTATCATTAGCAAATCATGGCCAGATTCAGCACAAAGCCGCATTTACATACAAAGGTGGAAATCGTCGTTTCCCTGCAGAGCTACATCCTGAAGTTTGGCAAACGCCACCATTGGCAGTAGCAGCAATCCACACAGGATGCCATCGTCTGCGCTAGGTCTAATCAATGCACATCAGATATATCATCGCGGATAAACGGCGTATATAAAATAGATACCTCACTGAGCTCTTGCCAGATCCATACAATCCCATCTTGCCAAAAGCAACTGCTGCGGTTTCAGTCACGCTGCTCGATTTGAGCTTTCGCGTTGTAGGCGAAGACAAGGTTTCAGAATCGAACGGATCTGCTGACGACGAGTGTGCTGGAGAAGATATCTTGCCGGTGTGGTTGTCAGCATTACTCGAACGACGCACCAGCAAGGCCCATCCACCGAGAATAAAGAGTGTCCATGCTACAGCACCACGCATCGTCAAAACAACGTAAACAAACGAGGGCAAGCAAGTAGAAATCAAATTATTACCGATCAAAACTGGTCCACTGAAACGCAGCGTCTTCTCTCCTCCCTGCAGCGTTTTCCACAGCACCCAGAAATACGTGCCCACCCAGAGCCTCTGTTCCCACCGTAAACTGGTCGTAGCGGACGGTGGGTGCTCTGCAAAAAATGTCATGACAGACAGTGTCCCCGTTGGTTGTTGAGCATTAGCGTCGGCAGAAGAGGGTTGTTGGCTTTTTAACTGCTTTTGAGCTCGCTTCCTCCGAATTATATCAGCAGTGCGATTCTCTTCAACAGACGATGAAGACGCGAAGCCCTCGTCCTCTACTACACCGTGTTGATTGTTGTTATGTTCCGTCGTGTTGGTAATGGTGTAAATCAGGTAATGACTCCAGCGAAGAAACCGGCAGGAATAATGGAACAATTGCGGCGAATCATTTGCATGTGAAATTTGGAAGAATTGATGCTGCCCTGGTGGGCTCGTGCCACTGTTGAGTTTTTTCAAGTTGAATCTTTCTGGTCTATGAAGTTACTGTTGTCTATCTTGTTTTCTATTCTTCATCTTCTAACAGTGATTGTAATACATAATGTTCTTGCAATGGCTTAATGACCCGCATCAAGTCCTCGCCAGAAAGTATAGGTTCCAATTCATGCAGTGTCAAATTGATACGGTGATCTGTTACGCGATTCTATGAGGGAGAGTGTGTGTGTCAGTTCCTCGTCCTTGCATCTGCAGATGATTTATTTACCTGTGGAAAGTTGTACGTTCGAATCTTTTCAGAGCGAGTAGCTGTTCCAATCTGTTTCTTTCGCGCATCTCGTCGTGCACTCTCCTTCTTCTCACGCTCCATTTCAAAGAGTTTGGCACGGAGCACTTTGAGCGCTTTCGCCTTGTTCTATACCAATAGATGTTTGTTATCGTCGCTGTGTTCGCATACTGCCTCTTCTTGTAAATTGTCAATTTACCTTGTGCTGTGATCGTTCGTCTTGCATCGCCACAGTCAGGCCGGTGGGTATATGGTGAATTCGGACTGCACTGTCTGTAGTATTTACATGCTGGCCACCTGCACCGGACGATCTATATACATCTATCCGGAGGTCAGAATCTCGGATTTGCACTTCAACCTGTGGGGATGAAAATCAATTACATTTAATCTTACTATGCACTAACGAGTTCCTTTTGTTTTACCTCGGTCGGTTGTGGCATGATCGCGACGGTGATTGTTGATGTATGTATCCGACCCTGAGTTTCAGTAGCAGGGACTCGCTGTACTCTGTAAATCCTGACTGTAAGCAACAACTAATTAATCTATCGAAACTTGGGAAATACGCACCGATGTACTCCAGATTCAAATTTTAATAATCCAAAGACGTTCTTGCCAGCTACGTTCACCGTAATATCCTAATTATTTTGTTTTTCGATATTAATCCACATCCATCCGGACAAGAACTATGCGTGTTGACATACTTTGAGACCTTTGAAACCAACGCCTTCCGATTTCGACAACGGTTCCCATTTCCATCTTTGCAACTGTGCGAATCGTTCATACATGTTTGCCATTTCGGCCGTAAACAGTGCTGCTTCGTCGCCTCCTACACCTGCTCGGATTTCTAGGATCGCACTCGCCTCGTCTGCGGTGTCTTTGGGCGCCAGCTCGGTGATAAGATCTCGTTCTATCTCTCCAATGCGGGATGTTACTTCTTGGAGTTCCTCCCGCGCCATTTCAGCCATTTCCTTGTCTTCTTGACTCGACAGCATGGTCTCCAGCTGCTGCAACTCGCTCGTGCTTTTTTTCCACTCTTCATACAACGACTTTGTACCGGCTATATTGGCAAGTTCTATGGAGGCTTTTGACATGTTTTTTGGATCCAGCGTATTGTCATTAAGCTGTGCTAATATTTCGTCGTGCCGTTTCGCGAGTGCAGATAGTCGCTGCTGCAAAGGTGGAGTGATTCTTGACGATGCAAGCGGCGACGATGCTAACGATCCGTTCAATATGAGTCTCAGCGTACAATGTATTCCTGTCTGCACCGGCACCTTTGGTCGAGTACAGGCGTGCTACGCCTGCGATCCGTCTCAAGGACCAAGTCATGAAGGAACGTTGCAAAGAAAGAGAGAAAAAGGACAAGCCCGAAAAATTGGCTGCTAAACAAGCAGTATCTCGGTCCCGCCGACAACCGTTTTTCTCTCTCTTTGCTGCTTTCCAAACAATGATATGCAACAATAGTCTTCGCTTGCGATGCGGCATTGCGCGTTTTCATTCTCTTCGCCCACTTTGCAGAGAGTTCCTGGAGCCGGGATCTAAGGGATCGTACAGACTGGTGTCATTCCCGGAACCTGATCCGCTTACTCCGAGGCAAGCTGCGTTTGCAAACAGCATATTTGCAAAGCCTGCAAGGTTTATGAAAAGCATACAGTCTGTCGATCAATTGACAGGCACAGGATTTAACGAAGTACGTTGTGTCTTTGTTTTTGTCGTTTATGGATATTGTTCTGATATTTTCGGGATAGATTGCATTTGTTGGTCGAAGCAATGTGGGCGTAAGTTGCTTACCTTAGCCATGACAAGCCTGTCTCTGTAACTAAACAAGTGTCACACAGAAATCGACGTTAATCAATCGCATTACGAACAACAGCAAACTTGTCAAAACATCGAGCAAACCGGTAATACAATGGCTGATTGTATACAAGGAAGTTTCCAATTGAAATTCATCCGGATATATAGGGCCACACTCAAGCATTGAACCTCTTCAACGTCGCCGAAAGACTAACTCTCGTGGATATGCCTGGCTACGGCTTCCGGTCTCAGACAGAGTGGGGCGATTTAATCTTGAGTTACCTTGGAACACGCAAAGAGTAAGCAAAGGGAATGCCCATTTGTCACCACCATCTGATTATCTCACTCCACATCCGCATAGGTTGAAACGACTGTTTATTGTCATTGATCCTATAGCTGGAATCAAGGATACAGACAAGCAAATCATGAAGATCCTTGATCAGCAGCCTCTATCCTATCAAATAGTTCTGACAAAGCGAGATCGGATGACAGACGAGGCATTCAACAAGGCAAAAGCAGAGATTGAGCAGTACCTTGTGAAGCATGCCATATGTTGCTACCCCGAACTGCTTTCGACTGGCATGCGACGGAAGAGCAAGTCAAAAGCAAAAGATGAGGCACGTTATGAAGATGATATAACTAGAGTGCGATGGAGTATATTGAAAGCTGCTGGAATTAAACCCAAGGGCGCTTGAGTCCTGTTCATCACGTTCTTTCAGTGTTGAGTGGGAGAAAATGCAGCCGACCCCGCAATTTTGCTTACCAAACTGAAAAAGCATAAAAACCAGTCGCCTGTCAGCACCGAGTTAATCCCTTAGCTTTACCTCTTCTCTTTTTCACATACAAACAATGGCACCCAACCTCCCTTACCCTATCCGCCTCAATCCTTTGACTGACTCTCAAGTCACCCGCGTTGGTGTAAAGTCTCCCGAGGACGTGGTCGTCGTGGCCGCTGTCCGCACTGCCATGACAAAGGGCCGCAAGGGTGGTCTCAAGAATACCTTGGCTGATGGTAAGGAGAATTGGTTAGTTGAATATATGTATATCTCTGTGCTAAGCAGAACATATCATATACAGAGCTCTTGCGTAACGTTTTCAAGGGTGTTGTCGATCGCACCGGCATTGATCCCAAGCTCGTCCAAGATATTTGCGTTGGCAACGTAGACGGTAAGGGTGGTCTTGCCACTCCTGCACGCATGGCCGCGTTGGCCGCTGGTTTCCCAGAGACTACTAGCGTCAGCACCTGCAACCGTCAGTGCTCATCTGGTTTGCAAGCTTGCGTGACCATTGCTTCGTCGATCCAGGCCGGTCTCATTGACATTGGTATCGGTGCTGGTGTCGAGTCCATGAGCAACGACTATTTTGACCGCAACCGCTTGTACTCGAAAAAGATGCCCAAGGAAGTCCCTGCCACTGCTGACTGTCTTGTTCCCATGGGGTAAGAAGATTAAAACTTTGAGTTTTGCACACATGCAGAAATATTGATCATTTATTTCTTACAGCATCACATCCGAAAACGTTGCTGCCGAGTATGGTTTGACACGCGAGGAACAGGATGCCTTTGCAGTTGAATCCCACAAAAAGGCTGCCGCCGCTCAAGCTGCCGGATACTTTAAGGAAGAAATCATTCCTGTCGAGGCTACCGTCTTGGACAAGAATGGCGAGAATCCAAAGAAGGTCCTTGTTGACAAGGATGATGGTATCCGCGCCAACTCCACCGTCGAAACACTCGGCAAGCTCAAGGCTGTCTTCAAGGCTGATGGCTCCACCACCGCTGGTAACGCCTCTCAAATCTCTGACGGCGCTGCTGCTGTCTTGTTGATGAAGCGCAAGATCGCCCAAAGCCTTGGCTTGCCTATCCTTGGCAAGTACGTTACTTCATGCACCGTTGGTGTTCCTCCCCGCGTCATGGGCATCGGTCCTGCCTACGCTATTCCCGTTGCTGTCGAGCGCGCCGGCCTAAAGTTGGAAGATGTTGATATTTACGAAATCAACGAAGCCTTTGCTTCGCAGGCTCTTTACACTGTCAAGGTCCTTGGTATCCCTAAGGAGAAGGTCAACCCCAAGGGCGGTGCTATCGCCATTGGCCATCCTCTTGGGTAAGTTGAAATAGATTTTATGTAACAGTAAATCGATGTATTCATGCTCTCTTTAGCTGCACTGGTGCTCGCCAAGTTGCCACCCTTTTCCCTGAACTCAAACGTCAAAACAAGCGCATTGGCGTTACCAGTATGTGCATGGGCACCGGTATGGGTATGGCTTGCGTCTGGGAACGCGAGTAACTTCGTAGAAACTATCAAATGTAGCTGCTCCCTGTATCAAATTTTGTAAAAGGATAACTTTTGTATTTAGCTATTGGATATTAACAGTTCAATGAAGAACATCTATACCGTGAATACCGTATAACATTGACCCCTTCAGTTCTGGTTCACCAGATCTTGCCCTCGCCGATTAGCCGCAAAGTAACAGGCTCTTTCTTAATTGACACGTCTGTTTTCGTCATTTCCTCTTAGTAAGACGAAAATAAGAACAAAGGCTTACTACAATGCCCAAAAATCATGCGTGTCATATATTTATACATTTTTACAAAAAAGATAGAACGTAATATGGGGGATCAAGCAGCAGATAGCATTTTCAAAATGTCACGATAAGTGTTTGAATAAAGGAACTGATAAACAAGATAGGCCACCATCACTACACAGTTACGTTAATATCCGGATATTTTTCAAGTAATGCATAGCTAAATATCACTTACCAACAAGCATTGGTACCCAAAATGCAAACAGTCTCCTGTCATTCTGCTTCTTTGCTACTGAAGTTTCTAGCGCTGGCATTTGGAAGCTGTCGTAGGATGAACTAGCGACCGATGATGATGGGCCGGACTCCGCAGCAGTGTATGCATGAAGATGATGTTGCTTCCTATTGGGTCGCTGCGTCGATTCTTCGTGCTGTTGTTCTTGCTGATTGCTTCGAGCACCCATAGCATAAGCCAAGGCCATATACCAAGCCAAAGCCTGTTCTGGTTCGTCTGTTGAGTTATTTCTGTGTCCATTCTGCTCACCAGTAAACAGAACAGACATGTTGTGAATCATTGTCGTTGGCCGGGGCAATTGGAGAAGATGGTCAGCTATAGCTTTGAGGTTCAAGTCGGCGGGCTTGGTAGGGATATTGTTCTTGAGGATCTGGAGGAAGGAGGTATCGTTTGAGGGAGATCGCTGATACGTTGGTTGTTGGAAGTGCGATAGTGTTCGCTGCATCCATGTCTTGTTTTCACTTGGTGGCATATCGTCATCTGAAGATATAGCAAGATCTTGGTCGTTTACTGCCTGAGCGTCTGGAATCTCATCTCCTGAATTCGATTCTGCGTTTGCAAGTTCCAGATATTGGATAGATTGTAGTTGCGGACGTGAGGCCAGCCGCCGCCGGTGTCGAAGATTGGTCGGTTCGAATTCACCGCTGCCGTTTGTCGAAGAGTACGATGAATCCGAGAGATATGATCCATTCCAGTTCGCTGTCACGTCACGTTCTTCCACATCGCTACCACCTAACCATACGCTATCATTGTCATAATCGTCGTTATCAGCATCGGCACTCTCATCAAACGAAGTGTCGATATCGGCACTCATGGCGTCCGAAAGGATGTCATCAGGCTGAGACGATTCGGAGGTCTCTCTATCCTCCAGAGGCAGATATGATAACAACAATGACCGTATTGTTCCGTCTTTTGCCAGATGCATTGCTCGTTTGTTGGCATGATTTGCAATCGTGGGATTGGCGGAGCCCTCATCTAATAGTGTTCGTACCACTTGCTCGTGGCCGAGCCACGCCGCGTAATGAAGCGCTGTGGAACCATTTCGATCCTGTATATCGACTATGCAACCGAGATCAAGAAGAGCCAGAGTCAATTTGTTGAAGCCAAGCATAGCTGCAAGATGAAGCATGGTGTGCCCTTGAGAATTTGCAATCGATACATCTGCTGGTTTAACATCTTCCATGGTATCCATGACTTCAAGCACCTGGATAATGTGCCTCTCGAGGCTAGCTTGTCGCTGATGCTGCTGTTGGCCGCCACCTTGTTGCCCGGAAGCGGCACCACTGGATCGTCCCTGGTCGCCACCCTGTACAATCCGCATGGCAATCTCTCGAGCATCCTCAACTTTGCCGGTCATTTTAAGACCGACCACTTGCAGCGCAAGTTCCATTAACGCGCGATCATTTTCGTTATAGTAGGTGAAAAGCATGACTTCCTGGGTATCCATAACGACTGGGTATTCTTTGAAAGACACAACAACAGGTCCAGGTTCTGCAACCGCTGGTAATATACAGACTAGTGTGTTTGCTGACCAAAAATGCGTGCTGGAAGCAGGTGTTTCGCCGAACATACAGGTTAAGCCAGGTCGAAAGTTTGTTCCCAGGATTGTCACTTCGATACCACCGAATGTAGGACCTTCGTTTGGAATAAGACGTTGCAACTGCGGTCTGTCTGCATTTGTCGAGGATTGTGTAGGAGCAGATGTGGTTACACCACCCAGGCTGCTCATTGGAGCTAAATTGCCGAGCATGTCTTGACCTATCTGTAGTTGTGCTACACCAGGCGATGCTAATGACGCATTAGATACGTTTATGGGAAGTGTAGAGGCATGATTCATAGCGTTCATCTGTTGCGGCTTCTCAGGTGACTGAGGAGTAGGACGTGGCTGGATTGTAAGCTGCGAGTTGTTCAAAGAGTTTAGCGGATACTGCATAAAATTAAGGGGATCAGCACCGTTTTGCCGCTGCGACGTGGAAAGTGGTTGGTAAGCTGTTGCTGCCATCACCGCTTGTGTATTCACCGCATCTGTTTCCGTTCGAGGGCGTTTTCTTCCAGCTTTTACTTTGTTCGATTTATGGTCGTCGGTAATCATGATCGGTGGTGAGATGCCAGTTGCAACGCGTTTACCGGTGTGATCATGCATCTCAAAGTAGATGCTGATAATTACCCGTAAATACCATTTTTTGCGGTTGAATGCATGGTTCGTGTACTTACCAAAACCCGACTCTCTCGTTGTGATGTCTGCAGTAACATGTGATCCGCGTAGGCAAAATGGTGTCGCCAGAGCTGAAATCGACGACTTCTGAGCAGTTGAAGAGTAGGACCTTCTGCTCTTCGAGGGCCAAGGATTTCTCGTCGTCGGCAATGCGCTTTTCTTCTTCGGTTTCAGCTTTGATTCTATTTTCCTTGCGGCGCTGAGATCGCTTTCGCTGGATGAAAATGAAAATTAGGACTGATTTTGGGGAAATGGGTCAAAAAATTTCGGAAGTGATGATTACCTCCCGCTGAATACAGCCAAGACATGTAACGACCCTTCTTGTGGGATCGCTTGCGCAAATGACACGTGCCGAAAGGAAAAGCATTTTGTCTGGTCTTAGCGGCAGATCGTTGCTATCAAGTCCAGCGACTTTGCTGCCATTAGCCGCATTTGCAAGCATGACCTGTCGTTTGAGCTTATCTTTGGCGACCATGTGCTCTGGTAGCTTTAGATGGGACCACCACTGTGCCTTGTCGCCGTCATCTGTCACCAATTGTATGCAAAGTTTAATTTGAGTCTCTACGCGAGACTTGGCACCTGATTGTGGCACTCCCAGAACACGTATCTGCATGCTACAGGTACATATGAGTAATTCCGTCTGTGCCACATTTTGCTTTTTCGACTAATTCAGCGCATACCCTGAGCTTTTGTTATTATTTTCCAGTCCAAATGTACCGTTTGGTGATAAGATAGATGGTGCTGCTGAAGCTGAAACAGGCGGCGTAGTCGCGGCTGCAGACGCAGACAAAGCTGCTTGCTGAGGTGTGTTGCTGAAAGAAAAGGGAAAAAATTCAGATAAGCAAGAATTCTGGAAAAAAGCACACTGCCGCATACTTACAAGGATGTCGGGAAGCGCACAGGATAGTTTGAAGCGAGATAGTCTGTGAAGTTTCGGGCCAAATTCGGAATGGCTTGAGGGAATGGGTTGTGAGTTACGTTTGCAAAGAACTAGAGTTACAGAGATGAGTCGTCTAGGGTTTCACGGCCAAGTTAAAACAAATAGGCAAACAGTGGGCTTACATTGTTCACGCCTGACCAAAATGTCTGATTTGATCCTGGAGCTGATACGTTAGAAGGCTGCAGAGGTTCAATGACGTTGCTGCTAGCTGGGGACTGCGTCATTGTCGAATTGAGGATTGCAGGCTGCGGGCTGGGATGTCCTGGGACGGATTGCGGTGAAAGTGCACTCGTTTGTGATTCTGCTTCTGCTGATGCTTCGCCCATTGATTGGTCCTCTTCTTCCAACGATGTATCTTCAGGTCGCCGCTGCTGTTGTTGTTGTGATAATTGCTGTTGCATAAAATATAAAGGGTTATCTGGCGAAAGTTGGTCGAGTTTGTGAAAAAAAGACTGGTCGATGAAAGGTTGTTGTACATGCATCGAGTCGTCGTGGGGCTCGCTGGTGGAAGAGCCGGAAGGTGAATCGCAAGTCTGAGGTGTCTCTTCTGATGTTGTGGGCAGCGTTGAAGGTATTGCCTGTGGCATTGCGAAGCAAAGAAGAGACGAAGGAGACTTAGGGACCGAATGTGGAGTCGGGTTCAAAAAATTGTTGGATCTTGAGTCTGGTTTTCGGGCGGTCATCCGACTCGCCGCTTCATTTCGCCGAAGAGATTTAAGACAATAACTTGTACGTGGTAGTAAGTTTCTCTATATACATATACGTATACATCATGCTTTGTCTTTGCGACTCCAATTATGTACGCATATCTATTAGATCTTTAGGAAAATATCTAAAGTCATCATCGATCTTTTTCATCAAGTGATTATAAATAGTGCTCCTAAATGCTTACATAGCCTCCATTGATTAGTTGGACCCATGCTTCCTGGTCACTGGACTCAGTCTGACTGCAGCTTTAGAGATGGCAACAACGCGTGTAATCATGTGAACGAGAGAACAACAACAATGCAGCATTGATCAAACAATTGCTGTTCAAGTATTGATAGTCTGCTGCTGTCACTTGATGTCAGCAATTTCGGGTGATGAGCTTCCGGTATAGAGAGTAAATTTATAAAGACACCCCGCATCGAACACAATGTTGTTATATATGCGTAGTTGTTACAAGGAGATGGTGACATTATCTCCTTCCAATTCTCTTTGGAAATTGGGAAAGGCTGGCCTAGATCAGAGCAAAAATCGTAAGCTGAAATGTATTTCCGACACGCAGTGAGATGTAATAATTTTACGTCAAGTGCATACGATGCAGCAACTGAAGAATAAATACGAATTTGGAAGTGAGGTTGTCAGGGAGAGATGGAAGAATGCTTTTCATTTTACTTTGTTTTCTTTTTTCTATTTATTCTCCTTGAGCAACACGATAAAGAGAATCATTCCTCGTGAAATTGTGTTTGGGCAGTTTTCCCCCTTCCTTCCTTTTCTTCCAACTCGCCATTCAACATATAAAATGGTATGGCCTGTATTTTTATTGACAATCATCATCCCGTCCGTTGTGGCGATCTACAATGGAACAACAGTTACCGATCCGACTATCTATCCATTCTTCGTTATGCTCGGCAATCCGCATGTATGCGGTGGAGTCATTATTTCCTATAATCCACCCATAGTGCTCACAGCAGCCCACTGTGTAGCTGACGCGCATCATCCTTCGACGCTGCCGCTGGGAGCAAGTAATCCTTACTTCGCCGGGTTCCGCGGCACAGACCGCCGTAAACACAAAATCAACCGAATCGTGGACTGGGTGATCCATCCATCGTACATGGACGTCCGAGGAGAGATTGATATGCATTACGACATTGCGCTTATCAAGCTTCATGTACCTATCGAACCTTCATCGTCGGTGTCCCGAGTCGCTTTATGGCCCGAACAAGAAGAGTTGATAAACCCACGGCAGGGTGTACTGATGGGGTTCGGATATTTGGGAACTGCCGATCAAGACCAGGCAAACATTCTACAGCAAATGGTTCTAGACGTATCACGTTTCTCCCTTGCATCCCAGGAAATGATCGAGGCAGTTACTCCCCTGGACTTTGGCTGGGCTTGCCACGGTGATTCTGGTAACGTTTAAAAAAAGACCCGAGATGAAGACTGGCTATTTACTGACAACATGATCAAATTCAAGGCAGTCCTCTTGTAGTATACAGAGCTATCGAAAGCAGCAGCGGCAAAATCAGCTTTGCTCCATTTGCTGCTGGTGTCCTCGCACGTATCTTTGGCGTCCACGACCCCGACCAAACCCGAGCTACTTGCCCGATACCATACAAGTTGCAAAGCAAAGTGCCTACTATTATTCAAAGCTTTTGCAACATCTCTGGTGCTTTAGACTGGATATCTATGGTGACGGGATTCTCCAAGGAGACGCTGACGGATCCATTTGCTGTGCCGGAATGCAAGGATAACTGTACTGGACGCTGGCACTCGATTAAGACGGATTTTGACAACAACAACAACAACAACAATAAATGGCATATTGGCTTTGCAGACAAGGAATTTAGCGAGGCACACCCAGAAAAATGGTGGATGGGACCAGTCTTTCAAGACGGTATCACCTCTTTTGCGACAAGCACAAGACCCAGCTTGCACATGTTTATTGTACTAGTATCTACCTTATCGCAAACCCACAACTTTGTACACTTGTTGCATATTCTCTTCCGCAACATTTTCAGCCTTTCGGGCTCCTTCATCCAAAACATTAATTACATATCCCATATCACCTCGTAACCGTTCAAGTTCTTTTTGGATCGGCATTAGTCGTTCAACGATGGCGTCGGCCACGCGATCCTTGAAAACTTTGGTGCTAGTCACACCCTCAAAGTCTTTAACTGCTTCTTCAATCTCCATCTCGCGCACTGCACTGTAAATACTCAAGAGGTTGGATACTCCTGGCCGCTCTTGGACGTCATAGCTCACGCCTTGTATGGAGTCGGTGACCGCACGGCGAATTTTGGCATGAATCTTTTCCGGCGTATCCGTCAAGTTTATGCGTGAGTCTTCGGATCGATCTGATTTAGACATTTTGTTGGTTGGATGCTGCAGGGACATGATCCTCTTGGTTGCTGGTGCTGTATTCCATATAAAGTAAAATTATTTAGTCACCAAGTAAAATGTTTCTCAGATGGAGCCACACGTACGGAGAATCGCATTTGGTTTCGGGAAAATCTTATGTTTGAACGTCTTGTTGAAAGCACCGGCAATATCTCGTGCTAGCTCGAGATGCTGTATCTGATCCTGTCCAACAGGCACATGCGTTGCCCTGGAATCTTTTTAGTACATGAAACGTACGATTGCGTGTTAAATAAAAACAGTACTTGTAGAGGAGGATATCAGCGGCTTGCAGAACCGGATAATCGAACAATCCCATCTTTAGGCCTGTCGTCAAGGATGTATCTGCCAAAATTTCGGCGTGTGAAATGGACGCATTGCTGCCCTTGTTCATTTTCGACTATGTGCCCGAGCAACATTGGTAAATATGGCTTTGCGTTGCAGAGGGCTACAGGTACGCTACCTTCCACTGCGTCATTCTGCCTAGCCATCCGACGGGAGTGATACAGTTGAAAATCCAAGCCAATTCTGCGTGAGCCTTGACTCGGCTTTGTTCGAACAAGACACTGCGCGTGGGGTCGACGCCACATGCAAGTAAACTCGCGGCCATATCTAATTTAGCTTTTCGCAACTCTTCTGCGTTCTGAGGCATGGTGATAGCGTGTAAATCGACAATGCTGTAATAGTTGAGGGTCGGCTTGCCGTCTGGTTGACTTTGGAGATTTGCCCAGTTGGACAGGGCACCGAGGTAGTTGCCCAGGTGAGGGATTCCTGTAGGCTGGATACCCGAGAATATTATACGTGGCCACTGAGTAGCAGTCGATAAGGTTGCCTATACTCATTTCAGAGTTTACAACTGGAACGCATTGCCATGTTGCTTGAAATGCGTTCCGTACCTTGGTCGCCATGTCGCAAAAGACAAGCTGTCAAAGAGGAGTTTCATTTTCAAAAATTATGATGAGCCATGAAAGCCAGTCTTTTCTGCTTCCCCATGAATTACTTGATAAAATACCGATGATGATGAGCTAGAACAACGATCATAATATTTTATTCATTTACTTTTCGTTTTTTCCCTTCCATTATTTGTATTTAATGTTGAGGGTATAATGATGGCTGAAGCCATATTGCACAGGAAGTTCGGTTCCCGGTCATCCCTTTTGTATTTATGTGCGACCTCCATAGTCTCGGCGACATTTTTGTAGTATTTTGATATAGGAAGGAGAGGAGACGCGAAAGAGCGCAGCATATGGTTGTTCCATGTGAGAAAACGGGTGACGGTAGATAAAGACTCATGCGGTGCATAGTTTGTCCTCGACTTTTGCTGATGGTCGCAGCAAAGGCTGGTCGTATATGTAGGAAACTGCCCGCGAGATAGAATGAATGAAAGGGCGTCTGTTTCAGACCTTTTAAAATTAATATGTGGGATCCCTGTGGCCCCGCCTGCAAGGTACATACGATAAACAGCTTAGATATCTTGTCAACAGAAATCTGCTTAGTTCGGCACATGTAGTACTGGCATTTTTCATAAAGCGATCTTGGCTTCGATGAGATGTGGCGTGAAACATGTGCATATAAGTCGCGTTCCATTGCATAGACGTCTGGTAGAATCCAGGATATGAATAAGCATAACTGGCTGAACGTAGTTTACACATAATTCATGCGGAGGTAGGCCAGGCAAATCAATGGAATTTAACATTTCGACGGGATAAGGTTACTGAAGTCTTCAAAACCCTCGGTTTCTGTGGCGGCTTTGTCTAGAATCGAGTCTGTTGATCGATTATCATTTATTGATATCCTAAATCATAAGTTTGAGTCTGTGTCAGTTTTGATATTACCTTTGCCTGCAGCGTTATCTTCAGGATTGGGAATACTTGGGAGGGAATGAGAGATGGTTCGACAAGGATATCAATTTCCTGTGTCCTATTTACTTTGCAAACATAGCCCTGACGGCAATCCATGACAGACATGGACATCCTCCTGTACTCCCGAAAGGCGGGTCGTGAGCCTTATTGCAAAGTCTACTATAACTAAGCTAAATTACTTAACGGCTTTGGTGCAGCGAAATTGTTTTGGCGGTACAACGATGTCCGCCCGATTATTCGTCTTGTTTGCAAGACGACAGAACATGTCTTTCATCAACTTCGGTGGGTAAAGTTAACTTTCCACGATCTCTTTTTTTTCCAATACCAGTATCATCGACCTTGCCGCATTCGGACAATCCATATCCCAGATTGTTTTTTGACTGAAAACAAGTCCGGGCGGATTGCAGATATTGCCTGCTGCTTTTCCTGCCCGTGTCTTAAAAGTGCTTGATAGATATTAGTTCCTCTCCGCAGGTTCAGGAGCCGCTTACGCCATTGCTCACGGTTGGCAGTGAAGCTTGGCGCACTGTATATTTCCGGCCAGTCGTGTCTGATTAATGCAAAAGTTGGGTTTGTCGTTCCTCCGATCCTAGCTTATAATCGTAAGGCTTGCTGAATCCAAACATCTTGTGCCCTCAACAACGCAGGTGTTCTGCAGATTTGGAAAGATAGGTGGATACTGGACTCTAGAGAGAGTTTACGAGAAAGTGACCTGACTACAAGTAAGAGAGTTACATAAAGAAAAATCACATTATACTTTCATTGTCCGTTGCCAGCATGTCATTGTCGTTACAAGTATATCACCGCATCAATGCTATGATTATCGATTATAGGTAAGGTTTGCCAAAATTGTTACAGTTACGTATCAGACGCACCAAAGATCGGTGATCTGTGGCGGATTAAGCATGCATCCGGAGGAGCTTTTTCTGGAGTTATTTATTGTTACACTGCGTCGAACTGAAATCGACAATTCAACCGAGACCGACGTCGAAGAACAAGAAGAAAAGTTATGCGTACATAGATTTATAGAATCTTTCTGCCGTCGTGGATTTGCTGTTTGTTTGTGAATACAAAATTCTTTAGATACTGATACGGTGCTTGCATCCCTCTCCGAAAGCGCGACGGAGAAGTATACATGCAGAGATTACGACTGAAGAAGCATTATGCAGAAGAACGCTCAAGTGGTGGCTTTTGATAGAACTTCGTTCTGCATCATCAGGGGACAGATCTCTTTCTTGCTAGTTCTCCTTTTGCAGCTCCCTTACGCCCGGGGGTCCACATTGACAAGGACTTTAAAACACTCGACATCTTGCGCCCAAAAAAATGCACCCATTCTCTCTTCCCATCTCGTATCATGATCCGTCGACTATATCGTCCTTTGGGAGGATTGATGATTCTGCTGGTGCTTGCACTTGTTCCCGTCACGTATTATACTTCTCAGCCTGCGCATCTAAATCGATTAACGCTGCGTGCAACCGACGACGAACCAAGAAGAGCCGACCAAGAAAAATTCATATCGTACTTCCCATACGGGTGAGTTTGGCTACTGCCTCGCATAGAGCCACTTAAACCTCACAGTGTATGGCAGTAACTTTTTCGAGCAGCAGGAATCTTTTCGCGCTGCTATTCGACTCGGCTACGATACGAACAGAACAGTTATTGCTCCACATCTGCGCCTCGGTGACGATGTACCGCGCACGTCATTTATCGACTTGGCCATTGCATACACACCATGCATAACGTGTGTGGAGATTCCGTGGTCATCGCTGTACGATCTTTCTCCGTTGGAAAAAGAATTTGGCATCCGGATCGTAGAGCGAGCTGGGCATGGATGGGGCAAGCAAGAGACCTGGCTGAACGGACAAGTAGAGAGTATAGCGCACGTTGAAGTGGGACGCGCAAGAAAGCAAAAATGGACGGAGGCAGTGTATCAGTGGATCCGGACGCCACGTCGGATGAGGCGTATCCACTCATTGTCTGAGCTGAAAGCATTGCAGGAGCAAATTGTACACTGCGGTTCCCTGTCTGGTTCGTCGTTGCGAAAGGATCTAAGCAAAAGCGAGTCTCAGGTACTGTTGCATCAAGAAATGATGACACGTATAATGTCAAGACCACGGGGCATCGAATCGATCGCTCAGGCAGCTGATCGCATCGTCGACAGTCTCGGAGGAGCGAACAACTTTAGCGGCCTAGCGATCCACATGAAAGAGTACGTTCGACACGGAAAAGACAACGCAGACATATCCCCAAAAGCGTACCAAAAAGCTGTCAAGGAACTCATACTTGAAATGTATGGAAACATACCGTTAAACGAAGCCGTGTCTGCTTCGATGCCAATCGAAGGAGAGTCGACTTTACAGCTTGTGATAGCAGAAAATATTCACGTGAGAGACAGGAAGATTTTGTTGGATGCGTGCTTGGACTATCGGCGAAAAATGGATCCTCAATACCCAATATTTTACCTATTCAGCGGCGTTACCGATATACTTGTATATGATGCTCTCTCCGAGTTCTTCCCATGTACCTTTTCCATGCAAGACATGCTCGATTTCCGCGTCATTGATGATAACTGGTCCGATCATCCCTCACTCTTCCTTCCCATACTCGATATTCTCATTGCTTCCCAAGGCAAGTTTCAACATGTGTCAAGATACAATTTGTTGTCACGGCCTAACTCTGTTCTGAATAGGCTACTCCTTCTTTGAGATACCACAAACTCCCATGACCTCCATGATCGCATGGCAGCAAAATAACAATACAGTAGCCTAGGTTGTACATAATAGATGCAAAAAAATCATGTGAACTCTCACAGAGAGGATGATATCATTGAGGAACAATAAACAGGCAATAAACACCAAGTGATTAATCATCCAAACAAAACGTAAACAACTTGCTGTACCTGTGGGAAAAAAGAAAGGAGTGACCAATTGAGTAAATTCAAGGGTATGTACAAGACTTTCAAATCCTTTACAGAGGAAAAAAGTATACTAGAAAGCAGGTCGTACCATCTCAGATGTTGCATTTCACTTGCTCGGGTTTTGCCCTATTTCAGAAACTTTCAAGAGGCGCGCTTTTCCAGAAAGATGCTTACACATTCATGTTACCACGTGTACAGCGATTTGTACGAGGGATCTTGCATCAGAAGACATCATGCTTCAGAAGAATTGAGAAAGTTAAGAGAGAGAGGTGGCAATCTTGAATATAATATGTTTAATTGCTTCTCTTTTCTATTCCAAGGTTGCGAATCATTGAATATATTATTAAAGTTGGCTGGATTTGTCGCAAGGTTCTAGTTCTCGCACGTATCTGTCTCTGAGTTTCTTTTCGTGTCGTTCAAGCCGTCCCCTGTTTCATGGTAATCAAACGTCAAGTACCTTACTGCCAAGTTGAATATGCACACGTTCAGTAAATATATTCAATCTCCAAGACATTGAATCAGCAGCAAGCTGTAGTTTGACCGTTGTTGTAAGCTCTATGAATATAAATATACCCCAATTTCTGAGAGCCCCACTTGAAGTTTCCTTTCTCTGAACCGTAAGTGAAAGGTGACACCAGGAAAAAGTAATGCTGTCATTGGCAGTGTTTCAAAATGCAAGGTTTCAACCATGGAGAACCAGATACCAACGGATAAGGATCCGCCGCTCTTTTCCCTCCTCCCTCTTTCCTTTCTCACATCACCTTTCAAACCTTTACTATTGTCACCCCTCTCTTGTGCAGAGAGGAACAATAAATTCCTTGTTCTAGAAAACAGATATACGCGCTGTGCCCCCACGTGGTAAAGATACCGACTTTGTCACTCCCCTTGACGACGACGATCGCCTCCATTCCCAATCTTCACCGCGCACTCACATAGTTGAAGCCAATACAACGACGGTGGTACCGAGTTAACCTGCCAAAAGAGAGCCTTGCGTGTTGGAGTCCTTTTCTCTACATAGTATGACAAACCAGCCGGCTGAGCCACACAATGCAGCTGCAGCAGCGTCGAGCCAAGCTGAAATTCAGGTTCAACAACAGCAACAAGCGACGACTTCGGTAAGCTGTGGGGAAAAAGAAAAGGATGGGAACATATTCCCAATTTTCTGGGGGAAACTCGCATCTAATAGCCAAAGTTTACAGCTTGAACCATTCTACGAGCAGCTGCTCAAGATGCATTTTACAGACAGCGTATCAGCCATAGAGCATTGCCGAGATCTTTGTGCGCAGTATGGTTTCACGGTGAAGCAAGAGTCCAGTATGCATCGGGTAAGTCATGGAAGTACAAGCTTGCTCACTCATATATCAATGCAATTTAAAAAGAATATTTATGTATACTGCTCGCGTGAAGGCCTGCCTGACTCGCAACGAAACCCGAGATCAACTCCAAAACGCAAAAGGCCTTCGAAGCGATGCGATTGTCGGTGGCGAGTGGTTTTGTACGAGCGCGAAGGCCGTTGGCAGTTTCGGAAATCGCTCAATCCTGAAGCCGCCAAACACAACCATGAACTTATGCGACCCGAGGAGATCGATCGAAATTGGCCCCGCAAAGTGATCGATATGATATATGAACTCGCACGAACCAATTTACCCACAGCAGATATCCGTGCAAAAGTGCAAGCTGAATTCCCAGATATTAGCTGGAACGAGCGAAGATTCTACAATCGCTTGTCGGAAGAACGTACAAAGATTCGGCATCGAGAAGCAGCAGCTCGTGCCCGCCATTTGACAAGTATATGGACGCGATTGTGCATGGCTGTCGCAGGGAATGAGGAACTCTCTGGATACGTTGAGTCAGAGATACTAAAATTGCTTAACACTGCTTGCGAAATGGCTCGCTTGGACCGAGACACATTGGTGGCGCCCACGTTTGCGGACGAGACACCATCCACTGTACAGGATCAGCAACAGCAACAACAAGAACAACAAGAACAACGACAAGAGCCAATCGCCGAATCTAGCCGAGTTACGGCGCAAGGGGCAGCAACATCATCGTCAGCGCAGGTATAGCACCGAGAAACCGGCCAACTACAAACCGCTTCAGCATTGACAAGAAGTTCGTAGATAAGGAAAGAACCAATGCCGCGGAGAACTTCCAAACAGTCTTCCAGTGCATCCAAAGGTCCAGATGCTCCAAGAGGTTTTATCAAGGTCACCATCCCAGAACACTCTTTCAATGTCAAAATCCATAATCAAAAGGTAGTCAATGAACTTGCAAAGCACCCTCGCAAATCAAGGTCGACCGATCCCGCTGCCGACCACGATGCTATCCGAAAACTTCCTAGAATTAGCCATCAGCACGGTTTCCCACATACAAGCACACTTTACCCTGGCGCCGCCGCCGCCGTTGTTGCTGCTCCAGGACAGCATCCATTGTATCCTCATCCATCTTCGTCATCGTCCTTTGTATATCAGTACAGCGGCAATGCGGTTATGCCGCAGCAGCAGCAACAGCAACAGCAACAGCACCGTCAGGAGCAACAACAACAGCAGCGACCGCTGCAACCTCACCCGCAAGCACCTATGCCATATGGATTTACTCGGTTTCAACCTCCTGCGCATCCTACGTTCCCGCATCCACCACCAACAGCTTACCCGTCTGGCACCCCGATACCTATGCAGTACTCACCTGCATCCAATGAGCCTACGATCCATCCAGCGCTGCAGTCCGATCCACCGGCACCTAGGCAGCAGGAAGAGCAGCAGTTTGATGAACTTTTGCTACCAACTCGCAGACAACAACAGCATCATCGAACGAATAGCGGTGCTTTTACCGCCACTACTGCTTCATCCTCGTCACCCACTCCCAGCGCCGGCATGTACGTAGCACAACCGCCACAACCACCTCCAACCACCTAGTCCGTGAAAGTATATTATGAACTGGCAGTCCTAGCCGCACGCGTTCCCTATTCCATTATTGTACCCTTTGTATATATGTAAACTGTAACATCTGACAGAACGTTATTTGCTTGCAGGTCCAAGCAAGCACGTGTGCAGAGGAAGACTTGATTTTAAATTATCCAAATGATGAAAATCCCCACCCTTGCTATGAGCCCTTATCTTATGTTTTGGCCATTATCAACGAAGGCTACATGTATGCATATTTGTAAAAAAGAAAGGAGTCTATAAATGTACGTATATATTTATCAAGCATATGTGTTGCTAATTCTCAGTATATCATTTACATTGGATAAAAGTTATTTCTTCCGAATAAAACCCCATCTAAATTCTGACTCTGGCACCGCGATACAGT
>NW_027192153.1:705917-713301 GCF_041956525.1 Rhizomucor pusillus
CGAAAGGATGTCGAGAAAAAAAGAGCCTGTCACCGCCTTTTTTTCTCGACACTGCCTTTTTTCTCGACACACCGCCTTCTTTTCTCGACATTGCCTTTTTTTTGTGAAAGGTGACGGCTTTTATTTCTTTTTATGTCCTATTGAGCGCAATCTGTACCGCCCGGACAAGATCTAGCGGAAGGAGGGACTAAAAAACCCTTTCGGGAGAAGGGTAAAAAATGTCAATATATAAGTGGGGAGAGGGATGGGAAACAAGGATAGTGAAGATCTTCTAGTCAGTGGATGAATCGCTGGCCTAAAGGAGCGTTGAGTCGGGGAAGGTCGCCCATGATGGAGTTGGTCGACTTCGTCCAGAATTGCACAAAGGATAGGCCATCGATGACGCCAAACGGCAGTCAATCGTGGAGGGATTCGGTAGTAGTGGGGAGTTGGTTGAAAAGGAAGGACAATGGATCGGGGATGAAAGCAGGGAGACATAAGCGTTGGTGCATGTGGAGGCATGTGATATCGTGCGTGCGGGTAAGATGGCTGTTTGGATGCTTAGGACAAGGCCGCGGTTTACCTCCTGGTAACCAACCTAGACGCCAGCGGATGCATGCATTCGTTGTATGAGTCTTTGTAGTAAGTAGTCTTTTTTAACTGAGTGAAATGTACGAGGGGTCAGGGATTCAGTGAGGGCATATATTCGTCGCCATAGTGCAGTTTTTGAAAGAGTAGTCCATTGGCGATTGCTACGGTGTTTCACATGAGGGAGTAAATAGCCGAGGAGCGTATCTTCTGATGCAGTTAAGGAATGAAAGAGGAACTGGGCTTGGAGGATGTGGACTCGTTCGACCATGGTGGGGAGATTCGCAATATGTAAGATCACCTTGGGAGATGAACGGTCATGGGTACCATATATTTTTCTCATGCATTTGTTCTGGGTGTCTTCAAGTTGTTTTAGTTCCGAATTACAGAACGTGTTAATAGCAAGGCCATATTCTAGTTGTGGGCGGACGATGTGAGCATAGAATCTGGAGGATAGAAGTTTGGAGAAACCAGACAGGTTGACCCCAATGGAGTTAAGGAAGTTCATAGTGGCGATAGCTTTGGAGCAGTCATGGTGAACAAGCGCTTGTGGATCAAGAAAGCCACCGGGTTTGAACGGGATACCTAAATATGCGAAGGATGATTGACGTGGAAGAGGCTGGCTGTAGAGCTTGTAGTCGATGGGATTTGGGTGATTATCCAGGATGACGCACTTCGCTGGATTCCATCTGTAACCAGTTTGGAGGCTATAATTTTCACATGTTTGGAGCAACTCGACCATATTATGTTGGTCGGCAATGAGGACGACATCATCCGCATAAAGTAAACAGTTTAGTAGCGGTAGGGCTTCTGGAAGTGGTAAGCTGTGCGCAAAGGATCCAGCCCGTAGGCGGGATGGGAGATCATTGATATATACTGAATATAAGTATGGCGAGAGGATCGAGTTTTGCAGTATCCCGGTTCGCGGGGCGAAACGGCGGGAGGAAGCATTGAACAGTAGGACCTCGATTTGGACGTCGTCAAAGAGGTTGCGCAGAAGGCCTAACAGAGGAGGAGAGACATAGTGTTATAAGGATGCCCAGATGAGGTTGCGGTTAGCTGTATCATAGGCGGACTTTATGTCGAGGAATGCCAGGACCGGGTTGATTTTGTGGTTCATACGTAGTAATTGGCAGATCTCAGCGAGGCATAAAGCCTGATCAAGGGTACCGCGTAGTTTCCGGAAACCGCCTTGCACTATGTCCAGGGATGGGCCAGAAGTGAGCAGACTTGGTTCGATACACCGTTCCAGAATTCTACGTAGGATTGAAGACTGATAGGTCTGTAATTACTTGCATCTGTTGGGGAGGCTTTTTTATAGATTGGAACGACTTGAGCTATTCGCCAGGTGTGTGGGGTGTAAGACCAGCGCCAACAGCGGCGGAAGAGTTCAAGTAGCAAGGGTGCCAATAGATGCTGGATAGGTTTGAGCATTTCGCTGCGCAGATGGTCAATACCAGGTGCCTTTTTGGTAGGCATATGATTGATGGTATCCTGGATGAACGTGGTGTCGAAGGGGCTATCACCGCCAAAGGGGACAATCGGAGGAAAAATTGCAAGTCGTGGGAGATCATGTAGTAGGTCACCAGAGAAAATGCTTTCAAGGTGTGAAGCCATGGTGTCTGCCGAATGCTGTGGGCTTTCTGGAGTGGAGAACGTGGGGTTCAAAGTTCTATTTTTTCTGATTTTGCTTATTTTCGCTATAGCTTTGGTATAGGCACCACATGCCATTTGGTGGCAAAATTTGTTCCAAGTTTCTTTCTTTCATGTGCATTTTATTGTAGACGCATATTTTATCACATAACTTTGTTTGTCACATCTTCATTATCGCTCTAAAGCAGTGCCGCATTGGCTATTTCTACTATTGACACAAGCTCAGTGATATGGACCGAAAGAAGATGCTCCACTGTGTAGTGATTGCATAAAAGTATTACTAAAATAGTAGTTTGAGTAATGGCTACAGATGAGAACTTCGCCATATAGTCCAATGTCTTGTTTAACTTTGCGAACGATGCTAATAGCATCCGGTATAGTTTACTGTATTTGGCAATAATCAACTCCATTCTTCATCCACCACTCACTATTCTAAACTAACATGGTCTTGTTCATCATTACGTTTGTCAGGCTCGGCAAAGCATCGCCAGTGAAGAATTGGTTGGTGGTGGTTGTGGTCGTGGTTAGGAAGATCCTTTGAGACTCTTTCGTACTCGTTTATTGAGATTGGAAGGGTGTGTCGCACCTTGGTCGGTTAATAAATCATTGCCTTAGCGACGTCGACCATCATTCGGGTGGAATCGTGTGTGTTACAGTGCGGGTATGCACAAAAAGACTTATATGCCCGAATGTATCAGGTGGTATACACGAAGTCGTTCGTGAGAGCCAACTTCATGAACAGGTAAGGCGCTCTTGGATCTTAGCCTCGCTGTTCCTGTCCACAGGTTGGAAGCGGGCTTTTTTCGGTGTCAAGTTGCAGTGCGTCCTCACGAATTCATAGAGAGTGCTCTTCGAGACCTCAAGTCCCTCAAACTTCTGAAGCAGCCGCTCCATTAACTGTTGTAGCACAACTGAAGGGTTCTCATCAACATACTCTAAGATGACCTTCTTATGCTCCTCAGTGAGAATACGTGGGCAGCCGTTCTTTTTATGCTTTTTAAAGATGCTGTCAGGGTCCTTTTCATGTTGTGTGGCCCATCTCTGCGCCATACGAACACGGATTCCCGTCTGCTTCGCGCAGCAGCTGATGCGCTCAGAACCTTCTCAAACATCAATTTAAAAAATGTCACCTTGTCCTGGTCTAAGTAGAGCGTGTTCTCTCGCTTAACAGTAGTTTCTCTCATGCGAAGGTCTGCGTCCTTTAGTTCATCCGTTTGCATAGCAACATAGCAACGGTTGCTCTCACGAGGCATATTGCACAAATACTGCGAGTGTGAGCTCACTGTTTCAAGGGTGTACGTCTCCTCGTCTACAAGATAATCGATAGGCTCAGGCCTGCCATATTAATCAACGACGTTGCCTTGTCCATCTTCATAGAAGAATTGGTTATCCGTTTTGGAATATAGTCCTCAGTGAGCGACAAAAACTTTCTGGTTATGCGATATCTGATTTGTAAGCGCACGGCACCTATTTTTGGGAAACGCAAATTTGATTTTTGACAAAATGCGACATCAATTTTCACTGGGGGCGACATTACTATACGGAAAGAGTGTACAGATTCGTAGGGTAGTTGATTGAGTGCGATATTTTGATTTCTAAGCAGGCGACATATTATGGTTACTGTACACGATTGACTAAAATATTCGCGACCAGCACTGATTTTTGCGTGTCAAAATTTACAGCCAATACGATAGTAAACGGCCTATCTTGCATTTACGTGTGGTATTAGTTACTTACTAGCTGTCAGGTAAATCCTTTGAGACTCGTATACTGTGTGTCAACGAAGTGGAAACTATCGGGGTGTAGCCTCTGCAATTTAGATAGTATGGAAATAGGTAGTGTTACGATATGGATGCTGTCAAATGCGATAACAATGTCAATCATGCGGCAACTTTGTATGAAACATAGATGTCTTGATGTGCTAGCCAAATTGTGGTGCTGTTGTGTCTGAACATCTTAACGTATACAGCTATTTGCATCATTCCAGCTATTTAGAGGGATTTCTTAGTCGCAATAGTTCCTATTTTTTCCAGAAAGAACTAACTTGAGAGTCTCGTGAATGTTTCGTCCACACTCTGGAATAATCAAACACTTCATGTACCTGCAGTACTATCGCTGTACATATATAACCAGACACTAGGAGGCTGCTAACTTTACAATGAGGATTGATCGTGTATCTACTAATCCCTGGTTGTTGACGAAAACAATTGAGTTTAGAGGAAACAATATACGTTTTATAATTGCAAATACATGATTTTACCAGGATCAATAGGCCATTTGGTAGACATATGTTAATATCGGAGAGTATGCATTTGTTGGAATCATCATACTTAATATCTAGCAGAGTAATGATCAGATGACAAGATTCTAGTGTATCTGGCAGGAACTAAGGATAGGTATTAGAAAGGACAGCAGAAAAGTATCTAACTAATTAAATCACATATAATTGACAGTATAGATATACGCTTTATTTCAGGAGTCTTTCTACGTTATCTATAGAACTAAACAATTCTCAGCACGGATGCTACATACAGATGGTATATGTAGTATCCAGGGCTACAGGCTTAAGTAAATCAGTTTCCAGCGGGTAAAATCAATGGGAGTGGCTTGGTAATATATATATCAACCGTCTCACGATACTTATCGACTCATAGCATCTATCATTGCTACCGGGTTTTTCTTTTTGGTGTGCGTTTATCCGAACTTTTTTTGCTCTCAGTCCTCTTGACCTTTCGCGGGAACTTTCAACTTTGCTTGGCTTTTCATGCTCCTATTTTTGTGCTCGCGAATTGAAGCTTTTCGGAATAACATTCTTTTCTCGCCGCTTAGAAAGCCTAGCTTCTCTTATAAACATTCGCGGGCAACTGAAATCCAGTCCCAGAAATTAGCTAACCAACTTAGAATCCTCAACAACATAGTGATATTGAGTATAAAAGCCAAAGATGAGCGCATAAAGGGAAGCTGACATGTTGAAGGAGGGATAAACACTTTAAAGACATATACGTCATGCGTAAACATAATTACAACATACAGATACAGAAGGCGAAGAATAAAAAATGACAGAAAAAAGAAGTGACAAGAAGTCCTAAACGGTCTCATGAGAGGTATCAGTCGAGGAAAGTGATCAGAGAAGGTCCAGTGGTATGGTTATCGGGCTGCGGCTTCTTTTACTCGGTGGAAACCATGATACTCGCGTCCATTGGTCGGGCTTATGAGCTTTATCTTCATCTGATCTTGGAGACGGTGATCTTCGCATGCAAGCACTCTTCAACCTTGACATGCGCAGTTCTTTCTTCACGCAGTTTTCCAATAAACGCGCATTCTTTATCACATGATGCTATGATTTTTTAGCACAATACTGAGGCAAGTCTAACAACGCAATTCACCTTCAGATATAGTAATGTACGGATGCATTTTCGCAAATCCTTTGGGTTGCCAGAAGAATCGGGTATCGGAACGGATTCTATCCTTTGTGCCGCGTACAGACCTCGCGCAGGCAACGTCAATGCCATCACCTCTCCGTCCAACCCACTTGCTTGGAAAGTTGGTGCTATTGTCCGCATGATTTCCTTTGTACTGACGTTTCTCCGACCGCATATATTGTCCATAATGTTCTTTCCTTCTCGCAACACCTTTCAATGATCGGAAAAAACTTGTCCGCACCGGGGACATTGCTGGCGTACTCACTGTTTAGCAGGACGTAATGCTTTCCGTCAACCTCCATTGTAACCCTCATGTCCACTCTGTCTCCCATCGTTATTCCTTCTCCTTCGTGCGAGTTCTTTCGTGCCGCGGTCGAATGGTCAGAAACCGAATCTCCCCTAATGAATTCAATTTGCTTTTTAGCCACAATATCTATTGCCTTGCTTTAAGCTTTAAGTGATGCACACCATTTTATATTCAAATAGTCATATTCCAGCATAGCTTCCATTACGGGGCTCCAGACCTTCCCGACGAAATCCTCTTCGGTGACAGATTTTCGCATTTCAGGCTGCAAAATCGATCTTTTTTTGCATAGCAATTTTAAGCTAAACCATGTTAGAGTCGGATAGCTTGCTTTTGGAACACTTGAAAATATTTCTCTACTTTAGTCAACGCATATTCAAGTTGCTTGGTTAATGCAACCTTGTATGCTTCTGCGGCGTCATTGCTGGCAATCTACAGATCCATGCATATAGTGTCATCTGCTAATTGTTCCATAACTACGACTACCTTCTCTATATCTTTCAGGGCCGTTTTGATATCTGCTGGTAACTCAGGGATCGGATCATTGACATAAAACTTTCTTTTAGCTTTTTCCAAGCTTCATCCGTAAAAAGCGCTTTTTGCGACGTTTTGCTGGCACGGTTGCTCGATAGGTCAAGAATTGAGTTCAGCCCCATGCTATAAGATAGATTTTAGCATACATCAATTGTATAACGTGCTCATGCTCGAATTACCAGACAATATCTTTTTCGTCACTCTTCATCAAGTTGTAAGAGCGCCCACTATGCGCAAGATGTAAAGCTGCAGACTTTATCGTGCTACCTGCACTGTATTTCATGCTTGGAAGCATAATTTTGTCCACTTCCGATACCTATTGCGGTGTTAACCAGCGCAAAACACACAATTATAAGCGAACTCACCTGCACTTCTGCGGCTCGCGTTCTTGAGCGGGTACAGTATCTGAAGGCGGTTTGCATGTTTTCCGCCATTATGTGATCCTGCTCTTCCACATTCGCCAGAATTTGGTTCTGAAGTCGTTTAACTCTCCAGTAACTTTCCACTTCATCGCTTCATAGTATCTATTTCTCCATGAGTTTCTGATGTCAAGTTCAGGCATAGCTCAAACCACGTACTTTTGAAATCGCCGATGGCGAGCTTTTTTATGAAAACTTGCAGATCTTCCGGTGACGAGTTGTCAGCCTCGATGTCTGTCACTGCAGATTGAATTTCTTCCACATATTCGCGGTCTTTGGCATTACAGCCGAGCGCCTCAAAGACGTTGGTGACCTTGCAGTCCGCATCGCAGTAGTGTGCTTGTATAAAGTATATTCCTCCGCAGTTATGACGCTATTAACTCCGTAAGCTGTTCACCAAGTTTGGTTGTTTCCTTAGTTACCTCATGCTTGTTGCTTAGCAAAGGAGGTCATCTAGAACCACATGTATGATGTTCCTCCCGTTG